>NC_056733.1:1084602039-1084692039 GCF_019279795.1 Protopterus annectens | reverse complement strand
TCTGATGCATTCGTTGTTAGTGTCTGCCTGGCTGGCGGTAATGTGAATGGCTGTCCCTTGTTTTGGTGACAAGCCTTTGCCCACCATCGATTGCAGGCAGGGAATGAGAGTAATCACTGTTTCCAGGCTGTAGCAATGTTGAGTCCAAACACTTTTTAGGTACCATTGAAGTTTCCTCATATGTAGTCTTGCATATGGAATTAGTAGGATGCAGGATGCCATGAAGCTCAAAGCCTGCAGAATTTTTCTTGCAGATAACTGGGCCTTTGTTATCAACATTTTGAAATAGGTAGTCAGTTGCCTTTGTTTGTCTGGCGTGAGATAAGCCATCTGGGCAGTTGTATTTAAGCTAGCACCCAGGAATATTATCTCTTGAGAGGGTACTAGTTTTGATTTCTTTTCATTGACTGTGTACCCTAGGCATGTTAGAAGTCTTTTCACAAATGCCAGATGCTGTAGAAGAATGTCCTTGTTCTCTGCTTGAATTAGACAGTCGTCCAAGTAAGGATATATTTGTATTCCTCTTTGTCTGCAGAATGCAATTACTGGTGCCAGGCACTTTGTAAAGACCCTGGGCGCAGTAGATAAGCCAAAGGGCAGTGCAGAGAATTGGTAATGCATTGAGCTAGCCTTGAATCTGGGGTATCTTCTGCATATTTGTCTGATATGGACATGCAGGTATGCCTCTTTTAGGTCTAAAGTCACAAGCCAAGCGTTCTTGCCCAGCATGGTCCGAAGCTGCTGCAAAGTCAACATCTTGAATTTTGGTATATACAGGAATGTGTTCAAAATAGATAGGTCCAGTATTGGCCTCCAGGCCTTGTCCTTTCCGGGTACCAAGAACAGTAAAATCCTTGTCCCTGCTCTTGCTCTGATACTTGTTGAATGGCCCCCATGTCCATGAGGGATGAGACTTGTTTTTGTGCCTCTGCTCATTGATTTTTTGGCAGATCTGGCCAGCCGTTTGCCTTTGGCAGGGTATGGAAATGGAACTTGTAGCCTTGTGACACGACATTTGGGACCCACTTGTCCTGGGTTATGTGCCAATTTTCAGAAAAAAGTGCTAATTTTCCCCCTAAGGGTGCTGCCAGGAGATAAGTGCTAGGTGCAGGCAGGGGGAAGTCATTGGGACTGTTTCCTGTATGGTTGTGATTTGTCTTCTCCAACTTGGGAGGTAGAAGCCCCCCATTGCTTTGACTGGTATGAACCTTGTGCCTGGGATCTGCCTCTAGGGCATCTGGATCTGCCCCTTTGAGGTCTGTCTGACACAGGAAAGCACCAATTCTTTATTGGCCAGTGTCTACTAAATCTAGGTGGCTGTACTTGTAAAAAGTCTTTGACCGTTTGCATAGAGTTAGCTTTGTCCTCCATTTTCTTTAACACCTCTTCTGCCTTAACACCAAACAAAGTATTATGCTGTAAAGGTGCATCTAACAATTTAACTTTAACATGATCAAGCAGATTTTGTTCCTTTAACCAAGCATGCCTTCTAATTACAGAACCTGTAACTGCGGCCCTGCAGAAGGCCTCTAAAGAATCAAAACCACATTGCAAAGTATGCTTTCCAACTTGTTCAGCTGCATGCAATAAATCCTGCATTTTTTTGTTTTCTGCACATTCAGAGTTTAACAACATTTTCTGTTTAAGCAATGCCATGACATTTGCTGATATTTGAGCATATGAAACTGACAGTTTAAGGCCCTTATAGCCAAGGTAGAAGATGTGTAAACCTTTTTTCCCCATCTATCCAGTGCCCTACAATCTCTGTCAGAGAGGGTAGGGTTTTTTGCAGCGGAAGCCTTAACTCCTTTGGGACCCTGAGAAATAGTTTCTGGGTCTGCAGCAAGGTTTTTAAAAAGGAATTTATGAGAGTCAGGAACCCTGTAAAATCTGTCAGGCTTAACAGGAGCTGGAAGTAAGGAGTCAGGGGTAAGACTATACTCCGAAAACACATCATCTACAATGTCTAACACAGGTGGGATGGCTAGTGGCTTTGTTGAGGTAGTAAAAGGAAATCGACTGGCTTAGGAGAAGCTTCGTCGCCGGTTTTGGGCCTCGGTTGTCTATCTCTCTCCTTTTCTTTGCGTTTTTTGTGAACTCCGGTAGTCGGATGGCTATCCGATGACATTTCTGGATAATTAAACCGGCGTCCAAAATAGTTTAAAGCAAAATCATACCAACGCTTAATAGTGCGTTGGTTAAATCTAGCACAAAACCGACAACCAGAAACGTTGTGATCAGGGCCTAGGCAAGGAATACAGTAAGAATGAAAATCCTTATGAGGTATTTGCTTTCCACAAGAAATACAATTATTTACTTTTTCTGACATCGGTCTGGAGCAAGAAAAAAGTTTCCCCAACGGGGCACTTAGCTTTATTGAAGACTTTGGATCTGAAACTCGAACACGGAAATCTCAGGAGTCGGCCGACTGGCACTTGCGAACTGCTTCTGCTTCAGGCACTGCGAGGCAAGAAAGACTAAAGAAAATGGCATCGGCTGCTGCTTTTATACCCCTGATGACCTGACATCAGGGAAGGGGTGACAGCAGCCGACGCAGGACCCAGGACTTTGGAATTCAGGCCAACTGAGGGAAACCTGCCAGTAGGATTACCGAAATATGACACGAAGAACATCAGTGGAAAAACAAGGACCCAGCCCTTTTATATCTCCCTTAATAATATTTAATTGGTTAATTGTTTAGTCCTTTATTGATTAAGAAGTTTAAACATATGTGAAAAAAGTATAAAAATATATAAAATATGAAATACAATTATGTACTATGAATATACACCACAAGTCAATATATTGGGTAAACATACATACATGGTTTTCCTGGTTCATTCTCTACACCTCACAAGAATAATTAAATGAGTTAATCAAAAACTTCTAAACTGCAATACATGCCATTATGTAAAAATGTATATGTTAAAATTGTTACAAAAAATATTACAAAAAAATAAATAAAATATACATGTACAGGGGAAACAAAGGTTATTAAACATCTACCTAACCTAAAATAGGCTTTAGTTTTAAAATACAAGCTATATTAACATTTTCAGTGATACCAGGGTATTGAGTGGCATTTAGTCTCAACTGCCACTTAAGTTCACATATACTCAAATGTATGTCTAAAATATTACCCTGGATATCCTTAACAACCTGTTGTAGAACCATAAATTTGAACACATGATCCTTCTATTCAAAAATGTGCCTAAATAATGCATTTGTTGATTTCTTTATTCCTTATATCATATAAATGCTCTTTTATCATTTCCTTTAAATATCTGCAGGCCTTGCCTATGTAAAAAGTTGGGCAGTTTAAATAGACCACATTCTTACTGTTGCAGTTGTAATGCCCAGTAAACAGTTCTTAGTTTCCATAATGTTTTTACAACAGCTCCCCATCCCACATTTAAAATTACCATTAACTCTGGTGTGGCCCAAGGTTTCATATTTTCCACTTAATTCGAGAATATTGTTAAAGGACCTATCCTTTTGATACACAATCAATGGAGCCCTCCCCAGCATTTGCACAATCTGGTCATTCACCTGTAAAATTTCCCACTTATGTTTAATGATATCTACTACCGCTTGGGTGGCTACATTAAATGTGGTGATGAAAATGAGTTTCATTTCCCTTTGGATTTATTTGTATTGGCATCAATTGATCTTATCCGAATTTTATTGGTCGTTCCAACAATGGGGTGGCATACCCCATTATTTCTTTTATAAATTACCTCTGTAGAAACCGCCTCCAAGAGTTTAGGGGGGTAGCCCCTTTGCTTAAACATGCCACTTCTTCTAAAAAGTTGTTTTCATCACTGACCATTCTGGCAGCCCTTACCAACTGTCCTTTAATAATGGATTTTTTTGAGAAAAGGGGTGCCAGCTGTCAAAGTCCAAATAGGAATATTAAAATGTAGGTTTCCTGTAGATTCTGGAAGAAATTTTCTTTTTTACTAAATCAAGATCTAACTGAACATCTAAATAAGTAATGATCTCTTTGTTGTATTCATATGTGAATTTTTAGGAAAGAGGCGGTCTCATTGATATACCGTAGAAATTCATTTAACACATCCTCACTTTCTTTCCACACTAGAAAAATATCATCCAAAAACCTGGTGTAATGAGTGAACATAATTTGAGAATTACTCTTGAAAACAAATTCCTGCTCCCAAAAAGACATAATATAATTTGCAAATACTGGGGAACATGCTGCCCTCATTGCTACCCTTGTTGTTTGTTTGTAAAACCGCCCTTCAAAAAACAGGTGGTTATTCCCCAGAACAATTTCCATCAATATAATAATTTTATTAATCTGGTCCTGGTCATACACCCGTCTTGTGAAGCTGTGCTTCCAACCAATTTAATCCAGTCTCATAGGGTATCACGGAGAATAAGTTACATACATCTATCGTAAAAAAGATAATATTAGCTTCCCCTTTAATGGCATTCACATTTTCTAAAAAAATACCATGAGTCAATACATACGTAGGGAAAGGAAGCCAATTCTTTTTGTAATTGGAGGTCTAAAAACTTGCTTATAAAGGTAGTTTTTGCACTTTGCCCCATCCACAATTTGTCTAAATCTGGGTTTTTTAGCCCTTTGTGTATCTTGGGAATACCAAAACCATTGGGTAATCATTTTTCATATATTTATATTCTGCTTCATCAATTTGCCCTTGGGGTAACCATGTCTTCTAATGCAAGGTCTACAGCCCTATTCATTATACTGACTTCATTAAGGGAACTTTCTACATAGGCCCCTTCCATCAAAAGGGAAATAATGCTGTTGGAACAGTCACTATTATTCATAACCACCATTCCACTACCTTTATCGGGTTTCATTATTCGAATACTTCTGTCATTTGCCATTTCAAACAGCATTTCCAATTCACACTTACTGAGATTGCTTTTATGTTCAAATGCTGGTTGTCTATATAGTTTCCCAATATCTGCTTCAAACAGCCTTTCAAATACCCCAACTAAACAATTATTTTGTGGGTTAAAAGTACTTGGCTTTTTCAAAGCTACTACAGGGTTCTTATGTACTTCATTCCTAAATATGATTTTACAATTTAATTTTCGTGCATACAATTTCACATCTATTAATGAATCAACAACATTACCCCTTTTACTAGGGACAAATGTTAAACCTTTCGCTAACAGGCCTGCTTGTTTTGTAGTTAGACTTACTTGACTAATTGTATACCTTGAGGTCACCAGTTGAATTAGCAATTACCTGTGGTAAAACCATGTCCTCATCCTGCGTTAAGGCTATTAGCACTTCTAAATCAATAACATCAGAACTGTTAATATTTACAACCTCATCATTCATTTCACAGCCAAAATCCATTGAGTCATGTCTCCTGTTTTGCCGTTGTTGTGAATGATTGCACGGGGTTACGTCTAAAAAGTTTTCAGTACTTACAAATGCCAAGTCCTGCAGTGCTAAAGACATCAATTCCTCTGCCAAAACTTCCGTGCTTTCTGTGCTTTGGGTCTGGCTCCTTGTTGATGGTAATCCATTTCCCCATACTCCAAAAAAATGGGGCTGCCTCTGTTCTTTACTTCTCTACCATTCAGAATGCCTTGTTCCCTCTTCGTTACAAACTTCCTGGTTCACATTTAACTGCTGAAATGACCTTGGTGGTGACGTCATTACCTCCTGTTCAGAAGAACCCTGGGTGGCTTGGGTGCTCCGGTTGTCATGACACTCCATGGAAAAAGGATACACCTTCTCATTTTCGTATTCTGCTAGATCTCTTTTCAGTTTTTTACACTTCAGCGTAAAAATACCCGTACATACACCCTCCACTTTACTAAAGATGCTGTTATAATTTGTTTGATATTGATCAAAAATAAGGTCGCTGGTTAAAATGTTATTACGGCTTTCCAGGGTTTTTAATAACTCCTCAATAGTTAGATGTTTGTACTTGATCATTATTTTTATTTAAGTCCATGCCAGCCCTCTCAAACAAGTCATGTAGTTCTTTTAGCAAACCAGGATTACTAGATGCACCATTGGAATATTTCCAAAACTGTAAACCCTGAGGCACCTATTTTAATTCCAGGTTCCTTTCTAGATATGCGTTTTCGAGCTGAAGTTTTTTAAAAGCAAATAAATCCTTCTCGAATGCACCCGATCTCTCCAACAAACTCATACTCTTCCCTTGTCCACCTGTATCTGGGGATAAACCTTCTTGAAAGTTAAAACAGTTGGTCTTCCATACAGTGGCTGTTCCAGTGGGTCCCTCCCTTGGATGGGAATCCTTCTGTAAATGCGGGTTACCCACACTCTGTACTGGCTGCCTAGAAGAAGAAACACCTGTCGGCTGGGTTAACGGTAGTCCTAAACTACCGAATATGCTACCAGTGCCACTTTGCTTTTCGATTAAACATTTGACTTGGATAGTGTGCTCTGCTAACTGCTGGGAAGAAGCGCTTAACCTGTATGTCTCTTGCATAAGTTGTTTTTGAACATTATTAAAGTTGCTGCTGTTGGATTCCGTGTGGCGTAGTGGACTAGTTTGTACATATATATATATATATATGTATGAAAAAAATCCCAAGAAGAAGGTAGCAACAACAGGAACAAAATGACACCAATAGTCGTCAAAATAATCACAAAATCAATTTAATACACACCAAAAACATAAGCGCTTTCACGGAACAGAGTCCGCTTCCTCAGACGTTAACATTACTGAACAAACATCTCACATTTATACAGCACTAAGTCATTGGGCTCATCAATCAATTAAAATCACCATAGTAACTAAACACATTAAAACAGGGTGTGCCTATAAACTCCTAAAACACAACACTAAGAGCTGTTTAAAACCAAGCCTTAAAATGAAATACTACATTATCAAAAGTGTAGAACAATAAAATACATAGTTGTAGAATATAACAAATAACAAAGCAGCACATGATACATCCACCTACCTCAACTTTCTAGCCTTAAGTACTGGTTTAAGGGGCACACTCTCATTAAGCCCACTCCCTCTGTGTGCTCCTAACCTGAGTATCCATCTAACTTCCAAGTTTTCAGTGTTATTCTTGAGATCTCCCAACCTCATACTCTCCTTTTGGACCTGCAATATTTGAAAACAAAAACTGTGTGTTGTTCCTGCACTTATTACATGCTTCGCTAGGGCACTACAATCCCTGTGGGTGTTTACACAATATATATGATCCCTTATTTGTTCTTTAAGGGTTCTATTAGTTTTTCCTACATAAAAGGAAAAACATTGTGTGCAGTAAGCCACATATGCTAAGTTTTTAGTATCACAGGATCCAGTACATCTCAATTCCCATAAGTACCCTGTGTCTGGATGTCTAAAAAATCTTGTTTCATCAACATATTCACACTGGGCACAACGGCCACAGCGCTTAGTGCCCAAATGCGGTAAAGTTGTCTCTTGTTTGTTTCGGTTGGGGTAAATTAATTGTTGTTTTAAGGATGTCTGGCTCCGATATACAAGCTTTGGACTATTACCTACAACTTGTCTAGTAAAATCATCTACTAATAGAATATGCCAATTCTGTGTGATCAAATTCTCTACTACTTATGTATTAGTACTATATGTAAGTACTATGGACAAAGACGAAGAGTTCATCTTGTTCATTTCTCTTCTAGTGGTCCTAGCTGAATAATATGGCTTTGCTCGATCCGTTCTCTCACTATGAACTTTATCAAAGTTTCTGTTTATCTCAGATAATTCATACCCTCTATTCATCAGGTCATCTTTTAACCTATCTAGCCCGTCACTCAGTAGTGACTCATTACAGCATAATCTGGAGACCCTCATGGCCTGTCCCCTCACAATGTTCCTAAAAACTGATGGATTATGCATGCTATTTCTATGCAGAAATGATGGTTTATAGCATGGTTTCCTGTATATTTGGGTTTGACAAACCTGATTATCAACATAAACTTTAACATCCAGGTAGTCAATACTGGTAAGTGAGACACTGATGGTAAATTTAAAAAAAGCATTGGAATCATTGATATACTCATGGAACCTATGTAACATATCCTCCTCTCCTCTCCACAGGAGAAAGAGGTAGTCCACAAATCTCCTGTAAAATATAATGTATAGATTATCCATTACATGCTCAAATCACCATGACTAGGTTGGCATAGGAGTTGGCGCAGCTCGTACCCATCGCCACCCCTGTGTTTTGTTTATAACACTTGTCCTGGAATAAGAAAATGTTATTCTCCAGGACCATTTCCATCAACATTCACAGAAAATCTACCTTACGTACATCCATAGTATCATCCTTCACCATCACTGTTCTTACCATATCTATACCCTTATCATTGGGTATGCTTGTAAAAAGGGCCACCACATCTAGAGATTTGTTGATCAGCACATGCTCATCTGCTTAAGCAGTAATTAGTGTGCCATGTTTACCTTTTTTTGCACAGCTCTTCACATCATGTAGAACCACTTACTGAATACAAATTGAAGCACTATCATATGTACATCATGGTTTCTGTGAGCCGTGTAAGGTTTATTGAATCCTGCCAAATATATATTATCAGCAAAGTTCTGGGGACATAGTATTACATTTGTGGGATACTTGGAGTGAAGCTTTCCTGGAAAAAGTGTTTCATAAATGTAAAAACAATTTTCTCAAGTCATTTAACTCTAGAGGAATCATACTTAATGTCTTAAGTGTAAACACACATTATCAGGTCTCACACTTGTGTATACCACAACAGCTCCATATTCCAGATTTAGTAAGGTGATTTTGAAAGAAAAGTGAATAATTTGAGTCATGTAGACTTTATAAGAAAGAAAGAGTAATGGGAGATATGTGTTTCTATGAATGTGATAATGCATGGATGTTCAACTGCCTGCAAATGTATGAAGATGTGTTTGCATGTGCTCTGATGCACACATGTGTGTGCATGGTGCATATGTGTGTGTGCGCGCGTGTGTGCATGTGTGTGTGTGTGCGCGCGCGCACGCATGTGTGTGCATGTGTGTGATTATGTGCATGTTCTTATGTGTGTATGCTTGTGGTGTTTTGGAAGAGACCAAAAGAAACACACAGTGAGTTATTACAACTTCTAGCAGTATGACGTTTGACAATTATTAGCATTTTAGCAGGGAATTTTACTGTGTATGGGGTGTGAAAAGTAAAGTAGCCACATGCTGCTAAAATCTGTACTTTAACTGTAACAAAGGGAAACAAAACTTTTACAAGAAATACAATATTTTACAATCACAGTATGCCAGATGTTGAACTCATAATTCTACACCTTATTAAGTAAAAAACAGCTTTTAATTTTGTCTGCCTTGTGATGCCCCAGCCCTGGCCCAGTAATCAAGGAGCCTCAATCCTTACCACAGGCACAGTGGGGGGCATACACAGTGGGAGGATGACAAGTACACACACACATTACAGTGCAATTTCCATAAGAGCACACAGAGATCACAGTCAGTCTGGGGCTGGTTTCTCCCTCTTTCTCCAGATCCCAAATAAAACTCCCCACTGGCACAGCTATAGAGTTGGATCCTTAGCCAGTGCTCCAAGCCAAGTCCTCCAACCCTCTCTCTCTCTGTCCAACCAGTGCTTTGTGTCTCTGCCAAAGTAGCTGACCCACAGTCTTGGAGATTTGTTTTACACACACACACACACACACACACACACACACACACACACACACACACACACACACACACACACACACACACCTCTGGGAAAGGCTGGCCCAGGTTTACTAGCTATGCCCCCTTCTACCCAGACTATAAGGTAGTTATCACTGCCAACAGAACACCTTATCAGCTACATTTAAAGCCCTTAACAAAGGGTGCCCAATCCTACTGCACAATGTTACTATTAATCCAAATGGCAGTCTGACCAAGACTTGCAAGACTATTTAGGAGTGGCCTTTACAGTGTCACCAAATACATATGCAAGTATTCTAAAAGCTTAAATATGTTTCACAAATATCAGCCACAAAAGATAGGTTTAAAAATACTTAATAATAAATAAAGGAACAAGACAATAACAGTAAATCCAACACAGTTACTTCAGAGTTCAAAATCACAAGATACTGTGGATACTCTACAAAAGGGCCTTACAGAAACAGATACTTGGTGCCAGAGCCATGGGCTCAAGCTCACTGCCAAGAAATGTATAGTTATCCCCTTTGGGAAAAACATGTACCCATAAATTACCACATAGGTGGCAGTACACTACCAAAAGTGTGATAAGAGACTTAGGGACACAGGTGGACAGTGGTCTCACCTTCGATAACCACATTGCCACAACAGTCAGGAAATCCTTCTATGTGGCACACCTCATCCCTAAGGGCTTTTCCTCCTGAAAAAAGGAGGTTATTGTCCCACTGTACTCATCCCTCATTAGACCCATTATAGAATACAATACCCCGTTTGGTATGTACCTCTCAAGACATCTGCAGCAACTGGAAAGGCTGCAGAAATACCTCACTAAAAGAATCACAGGCCTAAAAGCAGATGCCCTATGCTGACCCCCTTAAAAAACTCCAGCTATACTCTGTCGCATATCGTCTACTCAGAGGCGATCTCTGCTTAACATACAAGGCCATGTCAAACCCAGAGATGTTGGACATGCTACACTTAAAGAAATCCCAATTGCTCAGAGCCACATGCTCCAGGGATCTAAACCTTGTCATCACAATAAACAAAACATGCTGGAGGGATAGGTTGCTGACCCAGAGATTCTCCAGACTTTGGAATAGACTGCCCATACATATCAAGCAGAGTGCCTCTTTGGCCGTCTTCAAAAGGAACCTTGACGATTGGATGGGAGAAAGTAAATTCACCCCGGGGATCATTTCAGTCACCCTGCTAGACAGGGGTCCAGGGAAGTAAATAGTGTGGGAAGAAATAGCCAGGGAATTGTTATGGCTAGGCTTGTACAGGCCCTAGGGTCGATAGCTGAGTACCAACCTATGAACCTATAGAGTAACAAATAAAACATGATCTAGCTGAAAATCATCAGTATGGGTAGACTCAAACAAATCGACCAGAAACTGTTGAGCATCTTGTAATACATAACTGTACTTAACAAGTACTCGCTTGAGCTCTTTCTCCAAATATAATGAAATTGGCTCAGTGAACCAGCCTGCCCCCGCTATGATCGGTCTAAACTTTGGTGTTAAAGGATCCTTATGTATTTTAGGAAGTCCATGCAGGCATGGGATAAGTGGATGTTCAACTGTGCAAAACCTAAATAACTCATCTGTCATGAGACCTAAACGTACACACATTTGTAAAGTAACATTTACATGCCGTTGAACGTTAGTCACAATATTAGAAGACACTTCTAAATAAGCTGTATTGTCTAACATTTCAAACATAGTTTGTTTATAATAAGAAGAGTCCATCACTACAACTGGACCTCCCTTATCAGAAGGTCTTATTACAATGTTGTCATTCATGCATAACTGTTTAAGTGCAGATCTTTCATCAAATGTCATATTATGCTCATTTCGAAATGAGGTAAAATACACATCATCATAAATCGATTTTTCACATGCTTTCAGGAAAATATCTAGGTTAGGTGGTAAATGTGGACAACAAAGAATCTTTCTCTTAAATTCAAATGTATGTTCAGAGTCAGTGTCTTTGTACATCATTTTCAAAGCTAAATTTCGAACAAAAAGTCTAATCGCTAGCAGAGCATCACTAATGTCCATACATTTAGAAGGAATGAAATTCAAACCTTTATTAAGTACGGCAGCCTCTGCTTCAGTTAATTCATGACCAGAAATGTTCCAAACTAAAGTTCCTGATTCCACATCCTTTTCACAGTTCGTGTTTGCATTAGGGCAGGAGCCTCCTTCCTTTTCTGCCCTCGTTCTCCTTCTGTATTGTTCGACCTTTTTCTCCCCGGGCGTATGGGTAGAGGAAGCATAGGAAAAACCTGTGGTTGCAGTTTCTCCAAATGAATCTTCCGTCTGACTACCTCATTATTCAATGGAGCCCGCTCCTGGTTTACTTTCTGTTGCTCTGTTTCTGTTTCCTCCATCGGTGTCGAATACACCGAACTAATATTCGGTGGTGAAGCAATGTTAGTTTCGACTATATGACCATTACTTCCCCTCTATTTCTGAGGTTTCAGTCACTTCCGTACCAATGGAACTAATATGGCTCCCCTGTTGTCTCAACTGATTAATGTACCTCGAGTTCCTGTTCTTTTGTGGACAGGCTGGTTTATTAGGTGTAGTCCCTTCATTGGTTCCCCGCCTATTGACTGCATTCTCTGATCTCATCACTCACTGTGCTGTATTTCTTGGCCAAGTGAAGACCTGTTGGTTCTCAAAGTCATTAATGTCTCTTGCTAACTTATGTTTTTTTATATTCCAACAATCTCTTCTCATATCTCATGACTATCAATAGTATCATTCATAAACAGTTCAGAACGGTCTTCACCATCCATCGCTAATAACTCTTGTTGTTTATTGGTAATGTTGTTCCTCAGTTCATATTCAATGGGCTGAAAATATTCTAGCAACAGCCTGATATAAGCTTTACTAGTATTGATGTTAATCTGTTGCCACTTGACTAATAAATCTGGATATGTCTCTCCGTAAGTGGGCATCGTTAATACCCTAAGCCCACGTGGAATAACATTAAAGTCTAGACAGGCTTCAAGATGATATCTTTGGCATTGAAGCCTTTTAAACTTATAGATATCATTCTCAATGTCTCATTTAAGCATCTTAGAAGCTAATTCAGTGTCAGCATTTCCTACCTTCAATGAATTCATCTCCATAGATTTCACCTTCTATGCCTGCTACTGCGAAAGCGCTTACGTTTTTGGTGTGTATTAAATTGATTTTGTGATTATTTTGACGACTATTAGTGTCATTTTGTTCCTGTTGTTGCTACCTTCTTCTTGGGATTTTTTTCATCTACATTTGCTGGGTCTCTACTGGTTTTGAAAATATATATGCATATATATATATATATATATATATATATATATATATATATATATATATATATATATATACACACACACACACACACACACACACACACAGAGAGAGAGAGATGAGCCTATTGAACTTGGAAGATTGAACTAGGTACGTTTTTTGAATGCAGATTGTGGTACAGTGAGGATTAGGAAATCTATCCTTTTCCTTACTGTAGTACAATCTCGTAGTTCGCATAAATAATTTGCAGGGGGTGTGGGGGTGCAGGGGGGGCTTGTCCCCTGTAAAAACATACAAAACATTGCACAATATTTGCAAATTACACATACCAACTCTGAGATTGCACTACAGCGAGGAAAAGGGTAGATTTCCCAATCCTCACTGTACCGTGATCTGCATTCAAATTATATACCTAGGTTCATCCATCTTTTAAGTTCCAATCTTGTGCACTCTAATTCTTGTAAATCTTCAATGTTGTCTTCCTGATCATGTCAGTTTCAGTGTTCTATTAATTCGATTAAGTGAGGTAATGTATGTGTGTGTGTATACATATATATATATATATATATATATATATATATATATATATATATTTATTGGATCTAGGACTGTTGAACAAAAATTCAACAGTCCGAATCCATTATCACCGAACACACTTTAATGAAAGCGCTTTCACTGAAAAAGCACTTTCGTTAAAGTGTGTTAAAAAAAAAAAAAACAAATATTACATTTATGTTTTTGGAGGGGGGCAAACCCCCCTGCAACCCCTACTTTTATATTCTCACTCAGAGGTCGCACTACAGTGGGGAAAAAGGAATTTTCACTTATCCCCACTATAGTGTAATCTCTGCAACAGGCATACTTACTCGAAAGTGCTTCTTCAGTGAAAAGCACTTTCGCGTAAGTATGCCCGGCCGAGCATTAGTCCTGGACCCATATATATACACATATATATATATATATATATATATATATATACACACACATACACACGCACACACATGTGTGCATATACGTGCACGTGCATGTGTGTGCGTGTGTGTACATATATGTGCTGGCGTGTGCACATATACATGCGCGCGTGCGCATGTGTGTCCATGTGTTTGTATATACATGCGCGCGCATGTATGTATGTGAGAGCACACGTGAATGCACATGCGTATGTACGTGCACGTGTGTATGTACATGTGCACCTGCGCATGTGTATGTACGTGCGTGCATGTGTGTATGTATTTGTGCATGCGCATATACACATATGCACACGTGTGTACATATACGTGCGTGTGTGTGTGCATGCACGTGCATGTGTATGTATGTGCGCGTGTGTACATATTCGTGTGCACATATACGTGCGAGTGTGTGTGTGCGTATACGTGCGCTTGTGTGTGTATATGTGTAGATCCAAACACTCCCTCTCCAAACCCTTACTGTCACCACTCTTATGTAACTGGTCATAATACAGCTAGTTCTTCACAATTTCTAATTACAGTAAAGCCTCACTTAACTGGCACCCATGGGGATTGGCAGATGCCAGTTAATTGTATATTTCGGTTTCCTGAGATATGTTTTGCGATTTTTGATTGGCTCATATACTGGCATATGAGCCAATGATAAATCCCAATGATTTTAAAAACCTCACTACAAAGTCACAGTTTCAATATGTTTTTTAATCGATTGGCGTATATATATACACAAACAGTTTTATTGATTTGTCAAATTGAACTATTTTATGTGATTGTGTACTTCAGTACACTTTTTATTGATTGTAAATATCGATTTCTTATACATAAACAAAAAGTATACTTGAAAGGAAATGACATCATTTCCTTTCCATATGTTTAAATTGATTGTGTTCTGTGTTCTCAGTGTCTGATGAAGCTTCTTTTGCTTTGGAAGCGAAAACGTTTTTATATTAAATTGCGTTTACAAAGAATTAACGAGGAAGTATCTTTTTATTGCCTTTAGCAATTTTGTGGAACTTACTTTTGATACATCCTTGTGCTGACCGGTTGGGTCCTGGTGCCGTACGCTATTTGTTTTGGACTTGTCTGTTTATTTTTCGGTCACTAGTATGTCTGTTTCTGGCTCTACGAGCCCCAGGACACCGGTTCTTTTTGGTTCCAGTAGCGGTTCTACCAATGAAGAATCTAAGAGCATGGACTCTCTCATACTCCTGTTAACACAGCGCTTGGACGCTCTTAACACCCGACTTGACAGGATTGAAAACAATGGAACACCAGCCGCACAGAATTTAAACCTAAACCTGCCCGGGTTTAACGCCACTAACGCTTCTACAGGCATGAACTTGTCTTGCGGATCATCAGCGTCTTTACCTCCTGGTCAACCCCAGCGGGCGACTTGTAGTTCTAATTCATCCACTCTTATGGAGCCTGGCAATTCGAACAGGTTAGGGGCCCTTACAGGCTCCGGTGAAAATCATAACAGCGAAAGGCACTTGCCTGATAGAGTTTCAACATCTGAATGGCATTCCTTGGATAGGAATTTAGCGCCAGACCATAACCGCCTTCTGAATGGAGTCGATGGGCGCTTGGATACTAACCCTGGGCTTATTGGTGTGCCCTCTTTTACAGCATGGGTAGGGAACCTGGATGTTTTTGAATTTGGTTCCCCGACCGCTTCGGGTCCACCGGCTACGGGAAGTAATTCAACAGGTAATGCCATTGACAGTATTATTAACTATCTTAAAACTTTAGATGACAAAATGTTAAAAATAAGGAAACTTCAATTGGAAGTCTCCTATTTTAGACAATGCATTAAAGAGAAAATTATCCCTAAGGGCCTAAGAAGTTCGTTCGCCCCTACAGGGCTGTTCCAGGACACTACTTTCATTAACGAACTATCCAGCCTTTTTGACAAACAAGGGCTAGAGTTACTTGAGTTAATGGTGCAACATTATTCAAGACAAATTGACACTTTACTGGTTGAAACCAGTGATCTTGATGACAAAATTAAAAGTGACTTTAACTTTGTCAGGTACAAATACGATTACAATCGTATTTTTCAAAGTATTGATGCTTTGTTGGTAAAATTCAAATCCAACAAAAATAAGAAACTGATTAGAGATAGGCAAGCCTACTCGAGTCAACTTGCATATCCTAACTTGCAGAAATCCACGAATAGGAATAATTTACAATCTGGACAACGCATCAACAACATTAATGATAACAACAGAGAGGGTGCACCTCTTGTCAGGGATGAGTTACATGATGATTCTCCTGATGGGATTATCTATGATCCTGATTTCACGGATGATAATCCGGTGGCTCAGGAACCGAGAAGAAGCAACAGGATTCGAGAGAATCACAACAATCAAGGGAATCGTCCTAATTATAGAGGGCAACAGAAGCCTTTTTTAGGACGGAAGTATTACCAGAGGCAGAACAACAAGAACAAATCCAAATAGACTTTGACGATGGATGTATAGTAACACCCACGTCTGCACCTACAGTCCTCATTAACACCAAAGGGGACTTTAAAGTCTACAATTTTTCTTCCATGCATATTGATAGAGATTTGATAGATTTGTTAGCCTTTGGTTTATCCTTTGTCCCCGACCAAAGTGTTCACCTTTCTAAAGTTCTTACTGACTTGAAATGTTTTGTTCGGGGGTTGAACCTTAAAGTGTTATTTCAAGGGGATTTGCCTAATGACAAATCTACCTTTAAAATGAGGAGTGTTTTTAACCCCCCGTTGCACCCTTCTCTTCATATGTTTGAATGTGCCTGTGAACTAGACTTAAGGCAACTTTTTGAAAACCTTAAATGGGTTGATAATGGGAGTAACATTTCACGCGAACAAAGAATAGGATTGAAAAACTTACGGGACATGCCTATTAGAGTTATTAAACCTGACAAGGGTGGGGGGCTTGTCATCTTCAACAAAGAAGATTACAATTCAAGGATGTTAAGAGTCCTGGACTCGCCCGCATACGAGTTATCATCTTTAAATGAGATGTCTGGACAACATAATAAAATTAAAGGGTATTTTAGAGACCTGTTTATCGATGGGCTGATCGATATTGACACCTTCAACTTTATGAACATCTCTTTTCCGAGGATCCCAATCATGTTTGGGATCCCGAAAATTCACAAAAACTTGGTAGATCCACCAATGCGGGCTTTGATTGACGGTAGGAACTCAATTACCCACCCTTGTGCCAGGGTAGTGGACCACATTATTTCTAAGTACCTCAAGCTCATCCCTCAGATATGTAGAGACTCATGGTCTTTCCTTCAATCCATGGATAACATCTCTTTCGACATGTCTCTCAATTTCCTAACAATAGATGTAGTTGACTTATACACATCTATTCCACATCAGGAGGCTATTGAATGGGTTGAATTAATGCTTTTAAAATTAGAAGCCCCTAGGGATGAGATCTCAGTGGTTACACAACTCTTGGACATTGTCCTGTCTTCCAATTTCTTTATTTTTGATAAGTGTTATTACTTACAAAAAAGAGGGATCGCCATGGGTTCACCTTGCGGTGGTAGTGTAGCAAATTTAGTAGTTGCATACTGGGAGAACACCTGCCTCTTTAACAACATCACATTCCAAAGTTCAATTAGATTTTACACCCGGTTTTTGGATGATGTATTCATCCTTTTTGATGGTGATGAACAGCAGGCTACCAATTTGGTCAAATATATGAATGGCTCTTCCACATTTTTAAAATTTACCCACCATTTTTCTAGTAGAGAAATTGATTATCTTGACATCAAATTGGTCAAAGATGTGGTCAATCAGGGTTATTTGTCTAGCATCTTTAGGAAAACAACTTATTGTAATGGCTTCCTTCATTTTGACAGCAACCACCCATGGAAACAGAGGAAGTCAATTGTGAAAGGTCAATTGGTCCGTGCTGTCCGTATGTGTAACACCATTGAAGCTTTTGATACCGAGTGTTTAAACCTTAAGACCATGTTTTCAAATAGGGGGTATCCTAGTGAGTTTATTGATTGTTTAATCGATGAAGTCTCTCTTAAGAGAGAGAATGGTTTTTACAAACCCCTTCTTTTACAACGGAAAGTCGATCCCCCTATTACATACAGGTTTGAATCAGGATGTTATACACCATTGTTTAACAATCCTGAGGTTGATGTTGTGTGTGATGAACTAAGCACCCCACAAAAAACCACTAGTGTTGACTTTAAGTCTAGTCTAGTCATCACCTATAATCGACATATCAATGCCATTTGTTCAATTATCAAGAAAAACTGGTACTTCATTTTGAACAACTCACAGTTAATTGAAACTTTGGGTTTACAACCTTCCTTTGTTTTTAAGAGGGGTAACAACTTGAAAGAGTTACTTCAATCAAGGGAAGAACCAATAGATTTTTTCTCTAGACAAAATGGCACTTTTACTTGTGGTATGTGTAATTTGTGCAGGCTTCTAAAAGTGGGCAACTCTTTCTTTGTTAATGGTATCAAATACACCATTAACCATAAAATCACGTGCAACACTAAATCTGTGGTGTACCTTGCGTTTTGTAATTGTTGCCCTGCATTTTATGTTGGTAAGACGGACCGTAGACTAAGGGACTGTGTTTACCAACATAATTATGCAATTAAAAACAAAAAGGGCGACAATGCTCTTTCCAAACATATCATTAAACATATGGGACATAGTTTCACTTATATGGGCATCGATTGTGTAAATGTAGGTATAAGAGGTGGACCACAACCTCTTCTACTTGAGATTAGAGAATTAGAATGGCAGTTACGCCTTAATGCCTTTTCTTACCCAGGGCTAAATGAAGCATGTAATATCCTGGCAGTACTGAAATCTAAAAGTTACTTAAGGTAACACATTTCTTCTCTATCTCTTTACACCCTTTATCTCCATTTTGGCTAGTACCCCTTAGTGTAAAATTAAGAATGGGTATGGGGTTGCACATAGTATCGAGTTTTTAAACATCTTAACTTGTGCAGGATTACCTAATTTGCATTGTCTTTTAGTGTTTTTTAACGGCCATTTAAAAACACTTAATATTATGGCGAGGCTGATTTTCTGTATACTTAATAAGAGTGGATTTGTGTTTATAAATAGTTTCATAAAAGGTTTTTCTAACAGCCTATTTTCTTTCTTTTAAGAGGTTTATTTAAAAACCTCAAGGTATTTAAAAACCTCACTACAAAGTCACAGTTTCAATATGTTTTTTAATCGATTTGCGTATATATATACACAAACAGTTTTATTGATTTGTCAAATTGAACTATTTTATGTGATTGTGTACTTCAGTACACTTTTTATTGATTGTAAATATCGATTTCTTATACATAAACAAAAAGTGTACCTTAAAAAACGGATGTATACTTGAAAGGAAATGACATCATTTCCTTTCCATATGTTTAAATTGATTGTGTTCTGTGTTCTCAGTGTCTGATGAAGCTTCTTTTGCTTTGGAAGCGAAAACGTTTTTATATTAAATTGCGTTTACAAAGAATTAACGAGGACGTATCTTTTTATTGCCTTTAGCAATTTTGTGGAACTTACTTTTGATACATCCTTGTGCTGACCGGTTGGGTCCTGGTGCCGTACGCTATTTGTTTTGGATAAATCCCAATGAGGAGCCTCTTCTGTTTAATGCAGAACAGCGGGCTGCTGTGCACTGAATAGTAGAGGATCCCCTTTGTGATTTTTGAATGGCTTGTATGCTGGCATACAAACCAATCAAATGCTGGTTGCTTAAGATTGCTGGTTTCTTGAGTCTCGGATAACAGGGATTTTACTGTATCTATCCCTCTCCATTACTATCTCTATCACCCTTTTACTCGGACCTCTTCAATACTAGTTCATAATTTGTAACCATCTTCATCGTAGAATTATTTCACTGTCTCGTACAGAATGTCTACTTACAGCTGATTGCATCTGAAAATTACCAGAAACTTGTAAACTTGACTAACTAATATTTTACTGTACTCTTGTCTTAACAATCATGTTTCAATTAACTGTCATATCATTACTATTCTATGCATGAACATTTATTATGTAAATCTTGTATAACTGCCTGCTACTCATTCTGTAAAATGGAGCATTTCTCTCAGGGGCTCTGCTGAAAATGGGATGTGCGCAGTTGGTCATTCCTGAGAAACAAAAGAAATAAATAAATACATACATACATACAAACACATGCGTGTGTGTGTGTGTGTGTGTGTGTGTGTGTGTGTGTGTGTGTGTATAGAAACGCGCATATATACTTATACACATATATAAACAGATATACACACACACACACGCACATGTGTGCACTTTTACTTACATCTATGTTCAGCCCTCTTGGAATTATCCCCGGTCTGTTGTAGTGTGATACAACAGCAGCAGTTTCTTTACCTTTTCTCCGAGATGACAACCTAGACACTCGGTTTTCAAGCTTATCCTCCTAGATGACCGTAATCGCTAACTGTTGATGGATCACAACTGATGCAAGTAGACTCCCTGTTCCTGCAGCAGCAAACTGTACCAGTTATACTACTGTGCATAGCATCGTGCTTCTTGCAGGAACAAACTGTACCAGTACTGTACTACTATGCTTAGCAATGTGCTCACTGCAGGAACAAACTATACCAGTTACACTACTATGCTTAGCAATGTGCTCCCTGTAGGAATAAACTGTACCAGTTATGCTACCTTAGCAAAGTGCCCACTGGAGGAACAAATTATATCAGGTATACTACTGTGCTTAGCAACATGCTCCCTGCAGGGACAAACTGTACGAGTTACACTACTATGCTTAGCAACGAACTCACTGCAAGAACAAACCGTACCAGTTATTCAACGTACTCACTACAGGAACAAACTGTACCAGTTATACTATGCACGTAGCAACCTTGCTCCCTGCAGGAATAAACTTTACCAGTTATACTACTGCGCTTAGCAATGTGCTCCCTGCAGGAGCAAACTGTACCAGTTATACTACTGTGCTTATCAACATGCTCCCTGCAAGGACAAACTGTACGAGTTACACTACTATACTTAGCAACATACTCACTGCAGGAATAAACTGTACCAGCTATTCAAAGTACTCACTGCAGGAACAAACTGTACCAGTTATACTACTGTGCTTAGCAACATACTAACTGCAGGAACAAATCGTACCAGTTATACTACTGTGCTTAGCAACATACTCACTTGCAGGAACAAACTGTACCAGTTATACTACTGTGCTTAGTTAGCAACATACTCACTGCAGGAACAAACTGTACCAGTTATACTACTGCGCTTAGCAACATAGTAACTGCAGGAACAAATCATACCAGTTATACTACTGTGCTTAGGAACATACTCACTGCAGGAACCAACTGCACCAGTTATACTACTGTGCTTAGCAATGTACTCACTGCAGGAACAAACTGCATCAGTTACACTACTGTGCTTAGCAACCTGAGGTTCTGAAATGAAATTCTGTTTATCTTTTTTCAAGTCTCATGCGAACACACCATGAAGCAACTTTTTGCAATATAAACAATTGTGTATCTGTAGAAACTACTCGCAAGGCCAACAAGACTATGCAGGGAAAAACAGCCTGAATAACAATGGTACTATACCATTAAGCTGAACGTATTGTCCAATAAGGTCAGCAGTTTCTGGTGCAAGACCCTTTTCTCCAACCATCTCCATCTTCACATCTTCCCAAGGTGTCTGCAGAGAAAACAAACATCTTAGATGTGCAATGTTTTCATTAAAATTAAAACAGAAAGAAAATTCAAAATGCAGACAGACAAATGAACAAACAAGTTGGAAGGCGCTTGCTATAAGGGGGAAAAACAAAAAAGAAGGACATAACATAACTTTATTTCATCCCCACCCCAGCAAACAAAGGAATGCAAGCAGTGAAAAACAGAATTTGAAAAAAAAATCACATAAAATAATCAATCTTCAAACAGGAAATGCTAGAATTCCAGGCTTGTTCTGACCATGCATTAATGATGTCAGATGAATCACAAATTATTAATGTTGACTGCTCTACTGCTGGGGTGGGGTGACAGCTTATACATCTGACTACTGTGAGCCATAAAGTGACTTGTGGAGGAAATCCAGGAACGTTATTGAAAAAACTGCACATAAGGCAGTCACATAAAACCCCTTTGTCTGAGATCTTCACAGCTGAGTATATTTTTCTGTATTATTCTGTATTATAGAGCTAAATTGTTGCTTAGATATCTGTTGTCTTACTGTTCTGCAAATATACAGAGATCAGTATATGTTTTTTTGTTTTTATAATTTGCACTCTGATTCCTCACATCTCTGTTGAAACTGTCTCCCCCCCCCCCCCCCCTCATTTTGGTTTCTATAGCTTGTGTGTTGTTAACTCAAGGTTCCCTTAATTTGACCTGTTAATAGCAGCAGCCTGCATTTAAAGTGGAACCTGTGTGTTGAGAGACAGCCTTACAAGACCATCTGCAAATATATAGAGCTGAGTATATTTTTCTGTATTATTCTGTATTATAGAGCTAAACTGTTGCTTAGATATCGGTTGTCTTACTGTTCTGCAAATATACAGAGATCAATATATATTTTTTTGGTTTTATAATTTGCACTCTGATTCCTCACATCTCTGTTGAAACTGGTTCCCCCCCACACTGTTCTTGGCTGTAGTTTAAATTTGGTGGCTTTTGCAGTGCCCGCCCCACTGTAGATTTGATCTAGGACACTCCCCCAGTCCCATCTCTTTACAGCATTCTACCTAATAAACTCTTTCTGCACTTGCTTTTAGTCTTTTTTAATTTAATTACATTTTTTCAAACTGTGTGTGGACTAATATTGCTACATACTCAAGTGTGCCAGCTTGCACTGCATGTGAATTGTTTTTACTACTGTTTTTGCTACTTTTCTGAAAAAAAAATGTATCTGCTTTTACTGTACTTGTGTTTCTTCCTACTTTATTTTGCTTTTGCGTCATCTTAAAAGTACTCAATTGTATTTATTACTGCTTGGTGTATCTCATTCTAAGCCTTTTAGTTTAAGCACTTGGGCTTCAGACCAGTTGTTTTACATTAAGAAGGTTTGTGGTCTGCACTGTGGTGGCAGAACAGGTAGCTTACATCCTTCTAAGTGGGGAACTGCTGATTGAGGGCTCAGTGTCTGTTATTCTAAAAGTGTATTAGTTCTGGTTTAAGCACTAGGGCTTCAGGCCAGTTATTTTACATTAGAAGGGTTCATGGTCTGCACTCTTGTGGGAGGAGAGGCTGGACTCTGCCCTCCTGAGCTGGGAATTTCTGGTTAAAGGCTTATAGTGCCTGCATATTTGAACTGCTTCTTACTGAAATTGGTACACCTTGTTTGCTGTAGCATAGACTAGATGCAGGCCTGCTGAATCTAGCTTTGTTTGTATAACTTGAGCACTAATCCAGGCCTTCTTTAAAGTATTCAATTGTATTTATTACTGCTTGGTAGTAACTTGATTAAAGTGTAGCTATAATTCTAAGTCTTTTGGATTAAGCACTTGGGCTTCAGACCAGTTGTTTTACATTAGGAAGGTTTGTGGCCTGCACTGTGGTGGCAGGGCAGGTAGCTTACATCCTTCTAAGTTGGGAACTGCTGATTGAGGGCTCAGTGTCTGTTATTCTAAAAGTGTCTTAGTTCTGGTTTAAGCACTTGGGCTTCAGGCCAGTTATTTTACATTAAGAAGGTTCGTGGTCTGCACTCTTGTGGGAGGAGAGGCTGGACTCTGCCCTTCTGAGCTGGGAATTTCTGGTTAAAGGCTTATAGTGCCTGCATATCTGAACTGTTTCTTAGTGAAACTGGTACACCTTGTTTGCTGTAGCATAGACTAGATTCAGGCCTGCTGAATCTAGCTTTGTTTGTATGCTTGTTGTTTGTTTGCTTGTTATTTCCCTGAAACGCTAATTCCACCTAAAACGCGGCTTTTCAGTGCTTCTGTGGATCCCTAGTGATATCTGCATTGCTTACTGTACTTATTTCCTTGTTTCACTTGAAAGAAAGTTACTGTTTGTCATTTTTGCATTTAAGTTACCTGTAACAGATTGCATTTAAGTTACCTGGCACTTGCTCACTAAAGCAATTATATAAGTCAGCACTAAAAAATTAAAAGCACTACACCCTCACAAACTCCCCTTGGGTACCTTTTTCCCCATTAGCCCTTTTTTTTCAATTATAAAGGAATTCCCAATACTATCCAAAGGTCAGTTGTCAATCTCCTCTCCGGTCCAGCTGGTGAATCTGGGAATCTTGAGGCAATGTTACAACTGCCTCCTGTACGCAGACAACCCTCTCCTCCTCCCAACAAATTCCAACACATGTGAGAGATGCAACCATACAGCCATACTGGAAGCTAAGCTCTCTCAACTCAGTACGGGCAAAACCAGTCAGGAGGAGAAGGAAACCACACTCACTACAATTCCAGTCTCACATAGACCTACCACGACAGCAAACCAAACACATAAACACACAAAAACGTACTCGGAGGCTCTAAATAAAAATCTGCCTAAGCAGCAGAGACCTCCAAAGGAGACACCCAAGCAATCGCTACCCCAAAACAAAACACGTGCAACATATAGCTCACAAAGCCAGTGTGCCGAACAGTCATAGCCCTTAAGGCTAAACAACACACCTGATACACTTGTAATAGGTGACTCAATCGTCAGGCACCCTGATGTCCCACTCACCAGGCTGAACAAGGAGAAGATCACGGTGAGCTGCCTGTTGGGCGCTATGATCCGTCACATAACACAAGCACTCAGGTCACTCCAAGGCAAGTACAAATATGACTCAGTCATTGTCCATGCTGGTGTGAATGACCTGAGACGTACCTCCCTGGACTACATGAAAAGAGACATAGAGGAGCTCTCTGAGCATGTAGCCCAGGCTGGTATGACCCTGACCTTGAGTAGCATCTTACCCTCACCAAGAATGATGCCACAATATGAAGACAAGATGATCAATTTCAACAAATGGCTTAAGTATTGGTGTCATTCAAAGGGGATCCAATGCCTGTCAGCCTGGGATGACATGCTCGACAAGCCACAATGCTTCGCTAGGGACGGCTTGCACCTGTCACCCCTGGGCTTTCGGATATTGGCAAAGGCTCTTGCTACCCCATAGTGCCTTTTTTAGGTAAGGCTCAAAAGACAAACCCACCTCCATAGGTATCACAAGGGATAAGAAACTAAGAGTAATGCTACTCAACGCCAGAAGTCTAAACTTCAAGATGCACACACTCGAAACTCTCCTTAGCATGGAGAACATCGATATCTGTGCAGTAACAGAAACCTGGTTCAAGGCTCCCGAGAGCACCCCAGCACTACCAGGTTATACCTCATACCATGCTTTTCGGCCCCAAAACTTGGAACGAACCACAAAAGGAGGGGGAGTATCAATATTAGTCAAAGATACCCACACCTCCAGGTTGGCGGCACAGCACGAAGCATCAGACACTATCCATTTGCAACTAACAGTGGGTAAAACTGCCTTCCAGTTTATAGCCTGCTACAGACCACCCTCCCAAACACAGGAACCCCACTCGGCCTTCCTGAGAACACTGGAAAATATGAAGGTCTCTCCAAACACCATTATATTGGGCGACTTCAACTACCCAAACATAGAATGGGAGCATTACTCTAGCTCCAACACCCTAGCCCAAAGGTTCCTAGAATTTATAAACTCAAATGCTATGGAACAACTCGTTACCACTCCCACAAGAGGGGAAAACATACTGGACCTGATCCATCACCAACATAGGGACTCTATGCTCCAGACCAGAAGTGTATCCCTCATTGGTAAGATCAGACCATAAACTAATCTCACTGGATATTCACATCCCGACTATACCCCCTGCCCTGAAAACCACAGTGAAAAACTTCTCTAATGCAAATTTCACACTCCTCAAAACCGAGGTGGAATCCTTCAAAGCCCCCGGGCCTGTGGAAAATACGGCCCAGACCGCAGAATCCTTTATAAACGCATTCTATGAACACCTTCAGGAATGCATGGATCATGCAATCCCAAATACAACCAAGTCCCAATCCTCCAAAGGCAGACGTCCTGTCTGGTGGACCCCAGCCATAAACAAATTATAATAATAATAATAATAATAATAATAATAATAATAATAATAGAAGGAGGAAGCTACTACATGATAGAGCAAAATCCCAAAAAGGGAAGACATCTCTGATCAGTATTAGCAAAAAACTACGGGCACTCATAAAATCGTCTAAGGCCAGCTTTGAGAGAAAAATTGCACAGGACACTAAGGATAATCACAAGGCTTTCTTTAGTTATGTTAGGAACCTGGGTGGGAATTCCCAGATATGCTCAGAATTAGTCCAAAATGACAAAAAATACACCAAAGCCACAGACATTGCCAACATTCTAGCTGACAGGTTCAGCGCAAACTTCTCCCCCCCCCCCCACCAAAAGGGCAAATATCTATCCCAGCAGAGTGCTGCTCCCCTGAAATCTCAGATGCTCAGGTAAGAGCTGCCCTCTCCAAAGCAAAAAACACAGCATCAAAGGGACCAGACGGTGTCCCAGGCTGCTTCCTACATGAACTCCAAGAAGAGCTAAACCCAAACATAAAACTACTCTTCAATCTCAGCCTTACTACAGGATATGTACCCAAAGAGTGGCGTACAGCAACAGTGGTCCCTCTCCACAAAGGTGGTGCCTCAACGGATCCTGGAAACTATCGCCCCATAAGCCTGACTAGCTTGGTCTGCAAAACTATGGAAAGGATCATCATGGACCTCATAAATAAAGATATTGGGGACCTACAGACAGTGGATCCTACCCAGTTCGGCTTTGTTAAGCACAGATCCTGCCTCTTAAACTTGGTTGATTTCTTTGAAACAGTCACCAAGGCCATTGACGAGGGGAAGGTGGTCCGCACAGCCTACCTGGACCTCGCAAAAGCTTTCGATACAATACCCCACTCGGGCATTATAGATAAGCTCACCAGCTTAAATATAAACCCTTATGTCACTAGATGGTTTGCAAACTGGCTCAAGGACAGCCATGTCAGACTCCAAACCAGTTACAAGTGGCGTCCCACAAGGCTCAGTCCTGGGACCTCTCTTGTTCGGTATATATTTCTCGGAGGTACAGGCCAACACAGAAGGACTGTGGCTAACCAAGTTTGCAGATGACTGCAAACTGTGCGCCATAATCGACACTCCAGCCGACACAAGCATCCTCCAAAAGGGCCTCATAGAAACAGACAACTGGTGCCAGAGCCATGGCCTCAAGCTAAACGCCAAAAAGTGTATAGTCATCCCCTTTGGCAAAAACAAAGTGCCCACAAATTACCACATAGGTGGTAATCCATTAAGTACAGAAGAAGTAATTGGGGACCTGGGGACCCTAGTTGATAGCAATCTCTCATTTGACAACCACGTGGCCAAAGTGATTAGAAAAACATTTTATATAGCCCACCTAATCATGAAGGGATTCACATCTAGATCAGGGGAGGTCATCGTGCCTCTTTACTCATCCCTCATCAGGCCCATAATTGAGTACAATGCCCCTTTTGGGATGTACCTTACCAGACACCTGCAGCAACTGGAAAGACCCCAAAAGTACCTCACCAACAGGATCAAAGGGCTCAAACAGATGCCATATGCTGCCCGGTTAAAGAAACCCCAGCTCTACTCAGTGGCATTCCGCCTGCTCAGAGGCGATCTGTGCCTGACGTATAAAGCCATGTCCAACCCGGAATTAATGGACATGCTGCACTTCAGAAAATCCAAATCCCATCGTATACGCTCGAGAGACTTGAACCTCAGCACTGAAATAAATAGGACATGCTGGAGGAACAGATTCATAACCCAGAGGCTCCCTTCACTCTGGAATAGAATCCCAGTCCAGGTTAGGCAGAGTCCCTCACTGACTCTCTTCAAGAGGAATCTTGATGAGTGGATGGGAGATCTTAGGTTTACCCCGGGTATTACTTCTGTGTCACTGTTAGACAGAGGCACAGTATACTAACCTCGAAAAAGGGCATAGCAAAATTAATTTAAAATGGGTGGCGAAAGCCAAACACACTCTGGCTAGGCTTATAAATGCCCTAGGGCAGATAGCCTAGTATGAACCTATGAACCTAGTGATGGGCTCTAATGCTCGGCTTCTTGTCTGAATTCAGCAGTGAGCTACTTTGGTCAGCTAAAAGGTGGATGGAGGTAACTACGACAGCAGCTACACCAAGCCAAGACAGTGAACTGCTGCATGTCATAAATGGTCATAATATGTAGCGCGACTACAAGAGGCCAAGCATGTGACTATAGGAAGAAGAGAAAATAAAAATAAGAGACAGCCAAGTGCATTTGTATAAGGTTGTAGCAGACAGAAATGCAGAGAAACACAAGGGAAGACAAAAGATTGGCATTTGGGGTGAAATTAGTGATTAGTGGTTTGATAAGCGACAGCGAGGATTAAGTAGAAATAAGTAGTTAAGAAATATTACTAGTTAAACGTTAACAGTAGTAGATAGAAGTGAAAGTGTAATAATCACCATATGGGAATTTAGTGCCGAGCAGCTATAATTTTGTCAGAGGTATTCCTTGTATTTTCTTCTGGATCTGAAATTATCTGGGTGTATAGCAAGAGCAGAGGCAAGTGCCTTGAATATGCTGTGTCACCAAAATTTAAAGCATTTGCTGTTTTCTGGAAGCTTTAACTTTAGTGGGATGGAGTTCCACAGTTTTGAGACACAGTGAGAATAGAGTGAGTTTCCAGAAAAGTTTGGGTTATTTACAGGTAAGAGAGGTTTGTTATTGGAGTGTAGTGTTCTGTTGTTGCTATATGGTAGTAATATGCTTTTTAGAGAGGGGCATCTACCTGGCTTGTACATAAGTTTGTAGGCAGTAGTGAGATGAGGATAGGTTAGCCGATTTAGGAGTTCTAGCCACTTTAGGTCCTTTTTGGACTGTGCAGTGATCTGTTTTTTGAAATGAATATGTTGCATATCTTGTTACTTTATTATAACATGCATCAAGTTTGGACTTGAGGGTACTGTTGAGATTAGTGAAGACAGGTGATGCATACAACGTAGTTGGGAGTAGGTGGGTGGCTAGTAAGGATTTTCTTGTGGATACTGTAAAATACTGACTTTTTGTGTGTGTGTGTGTGTGTGTGTGTGTGTGTGTGTGTGTGTGTGTGTGTATATATATATATATATATATATATATATATATATATATATATATATATATATGGTATCCAATACCTTAACATGTAAAAAGACTACTGAACACTTGTCCAGTCTTATGCAAAATTTAAACATACTGAAAGTGTCATTATTTTGCCCTTAAAACAAAAGAAGCAGAAATAAAGTAAAAATAGGAAGAAAGTAGACTTGTATAAGAACTTATCATAACAGTAATGTCCTACTTTTCACTGTTGCAGCATTCTTTATATCTTGAAATCCTGTCGAGGATACCTGAACATCCAGCCAGCGTACTAAAGCCTTTAGTTTACACCTTCCCGGTGCCGTATGTCAGATGCATGCTTTATATCCAAGGTGTAAGGTACATATGTCATGTATGAGCACCAAATCCTTAGAACTGAAGTGTCCCAAAGCAACCCAAGAGGAAAAGCAAAAGCATTTAAATCCAGGAAGGGGAAGAAGGGGGAAGAAAAGCCCCCTCAGCTAGAAGGAAGGAGAGGGGCGGAATACGTCAACAGTGAAAAGTAGGATACTGTTACGGTAAGTTCTTACAGAACAGTACTACGTCCTCCTAGAAATCACATTCAACTAATAATGTTTAGTAAAAGTATATACACAAGACCAAGTAACAGCTTCCAAAATGTATTCAGTATCCAGACTCTTGAAAAAAGCACCAGATGAGACAACTGCCTCAGTTCAATGAACACAAACAGAAAAAAAAGCTGCTTGCCATGAAAGGAAAAGCAAAAAGAAATGTCCTTAGAGATCCAGGAGGATGAGGTTTGCATAGAAACAGCCAAACCCAATGTCCTGAAATGAAAAGAAACAAAAAATTGCTCAGATTTCCTGATACCTTTTGTTTTATTTAGGTAATACCCGAGCTGTCTATTTAAACCCAAGCTGTGAGTTCAATGACATTCTGCGTACAGGGGAAAAAAGGAGGCAGATGAATTACTTACCGTTTAATCAAACGAGTAACCACCTTGGGCTCAAACATAGCTGGCTTTAGGAACCAGCGAACCTTAGTCCTAATGGGCCCAAAACACAGCAAGTTATCTTGGTATCTTGTAACATGTCTGTTAAACTAACAAAAGCTAGTACAGCAATCTTGTGTACTTAATAAACCAGGTAAGTAATAACTCATCTTTGAATTTTAAATAAGATATAAACATCTCTAGTTATAGCAACGGTGTTTTGTCAAGGAACTGGCTTCACAATTTCATTAAATATTCTACCACTGACACAGTACTCCTTGGCTTAGTTAAATCCTACTGGTGGGTATTCTCTTCACTAAAACGAACAATGTAATCAGTTTTAGATATTGGCAATACCCACGTCTGCAGGGCTGGCCCTTAATCATCCTTGACTGTGTGGGTCCCCCACAAATGCTGCTGCTAGTTGGGGAAAAGGAGAAAAAAATGTTTTAATTTTCTGATTACACTCTCTAACCAAACAGGAATGTGATATGACCCTGTTAGGATAAAGGTGATAATGAACATAAAAAAGATAAGCACTAGACAGATCAGCAGCTCAGACTGACTGATCTCAGTATATACCTTCGATTTTTAAGAGCCATGTTTCCAATCTCCAGGGATGTTTTTTTGTTTCATGGAGTTTTATAAATACTGGCAGAACAGCAGATACTATAACTATCAACTTCTTTGCTCAAGAATTCTGGGCAAAGCCAAAAATAGTAGTGGAATAAAGACTAAAAATCAGGAAAACATTTTAAAAATTACTCTAATTCACTTACAAAGTTAACAAAATAACACATATTGCATCAGCATGCATATTTTGGACAATAAGGAGTATGAAACTCTTATTTCTGGATTTATTGGTTGCCTGTAATCCCGAATGATTTACCAGCAAATCAAACCTTTCATGAGGGACAGAGCGAGACAAAATCAGGGACACTGACAAGCATGCACTACTCCTCAATAAGATAAATAAAAGTGAATTAGCCCTGCTGCTGTTTCACGACTGCTAAATGGCCACTGATTTGGTGTGGCAGTACCAGTCTTACACAGTGTAATGCTATTTGCTGAAATAAGTGCAAAACTAGTATTACTATGACTTATGCTTGTTTGTGTGTGTAAAAAAATAACAGATTTTTTTTTCATCTGTGCACACACCCAATAATTTTGAGACACAAACACATTACTTTTCTAGGTATCAGCAAAAACACAATTAACAAATTACTGTATTTCAAAAGTAAGGCATATAATAAATTACAGAACATTCAGACACTTGTATCTTGTAGGATTCTGGTGGCTCCCACTACCCAGACTGTACAAGTAGATTTTGACTTGGCTTTAGTGGTGGCTTTTGCTCTCTGCCACACCCACTCTAAAGCCAACCCTACTCAGATGTGTATGCACAGAATACTTCTGTAGGTTTTGTGATGTGGTGTTGGTTCAGTGGTCATTGCTACTTTAATTTTCATTACAGTCAAACCTTAGAGGCATGCACAGGAAGTCATTATAGCTTCTGTTTGGGCAGGGTGCTCATTCTATCTTTTACTCTCCTCAAAGACCTCAAAGGTGTAGAAAGGAAGTTATTATTGCTTGTTCATGGAGCAGTGTACTGTCTAGGAGCAACACAGTGAAACGCATTACTGTAATAATTATTTTTAACACTTTCTTCACAATGATCATCAGGCACTTATACAAGTGGCTGCCTTTGGGGGGTTAGGGGTGAGGAGTGATGAGGCATGCTATGCATATGTATAACAGCAGTCACTTGAAATACAGGACAGTAGCCATTTAAACCCCTGCTTTCATCTCAATCTAATACCAGAGGGATGCACAGGCCGTGGATGTCTTTTTTTTGGGGGGGAGGGGGGCATTAGGGAGGCTAGCAGAATTCTCAGATATAATCTGTGTATCCTCATAACAATTGGCATGTTTATTGTGAGCTACTATTTTGTCAATTCTGTACACTAAGCCTTGGCCACAACTTGTGTTTTCCTTGAAAGAAGAAAATAAGACAATTTGTTTTTCTTACTCATGATTTTTGTTTAGAAAACCACTGGATTTTTTAGAGCATTTTTTCTGGGGGGGGGTGCCCTAAAATGCATCCCTGAGCATCTACAACCCTATGGCTTCAAGGCCTTGGCTTAACTGAGTTATTTTCTAAACGGTTAATGCTGTGCTGTCTTGGTCAGGAAAGGTGAATCGAAAAGATGTAAGGAAAACTAAAGTTGAACAGCAGCAATGAATTTCTTTCCTTAATCATAATTTCTGTTCAAGCCATCATTAGAAGAAAAGGTTATGTACAAAAAATAATAAAATGCACTTCAGGGCATATAGAAAATTATGGCTTCTTAAAGAAAAAGCTAAAGAGTTAACGCAAAATCTGAGAAAAGGAACAAAAAAGTAATATATATGGTCTGGGGTGCCCAAGATTGGGGGGAAACAGAGGGGTGCATTGGGGATGTGTATGTTGGGGGATGAAACAGTAGGCAGTACCTAGGGTACCGTTTCACCTTAGTCCAGCCCTGGATACAGAGCTGTTGTAATGTTGCAGCTAAATGCCAATAACTGTGAATGTTCCTCTCTGACATGGGCCAACATAGTGTGGTACACCGGCTTGTCGTAACATAAGAGTCTGTGCATACTACTAATAGACATTTGCAGCATGAACTAAAAGATTGCTTAGGAGGGGTGGCAGTGGCAGGGTCGTACTTGGACTAGAAGTCCCCAGGGGGCCCAAACTTGACATTAGCTGTGGGCCCCCAAAATGCTAACATTGACCCTGGGCACAAAAGAAAGATTAGTACGAAGAAATGTCTCGTCTTTGTGAAAAAAAAAATGGAATTTCCATGAGTGCCTGAAGTTCACAGACTTTCTTGGCAGAAGTAAGAGCCACCAAGATCATCATTTTCACAGTACAATGCAACAAGGAAGAAGTTGCAAGCTCAAAAGGAAACAGAGTTAATTTCTCAAGAACAAAATTAAGATCCCAAGAACAAGGAATATGTCTTCTTGGACACCCAATTTGAAGGACACCTTTCAAAAATTGTTAAGACTTCAAAACAAGAAGAAAGGGGCAGATTTAAAGGCAAACAAGCAGAAATGGCTAACAGATGAGCTTTAACAGATAACTATGTCAGATCAGAATTGAGCAACTCACAAATAAAGGACCATAGGAATACCCACAGAAAATTGGTCCGGGTCACATCTGAGACACAAAATAGAAAATCTCTTCCATTAGCCACATGCGATTTTCTAGTAGTAGGTTTTCTGGCCTGCTGTAAAACATGAAGCACGTCCTCACAAAATCGGTGACTAAAAGGAATCAAAACCTAATCACCTAGAGAGTCAACTGTAGAGTAGGCAAGTGAGGGTGAATGAGAAATTCCTTGTCCTATGGTAGAAGATCCATCCTGTGAGGTAACTTCTGACAACTGCCCCCGACCAGATGAAACAGAAGGGGGGCAGTGCTATCTGGGCCAAAAGGGAGTCACCAACAAGATTTTAGGCCTATCTCACACGACTGTGTGCAGGACTTTTGGTAGCAGAGGAAGGGGGGGGCAGGCATACAGAAGCATCCTCTTTGAAGGAAAAGACAGGGTTTCCACCTTCCAAGCCACAGGACTTGGCACTCCAAAACAGTACTGGGGAAACTGTCTGTTTAGAAGGGAGGCAAAAGATCTACTTGAGGAGTACCCCAATGATGTACTATGTCCAGGAACACCTCCCTGTGAGACGTGAGTATCTGTTCTGGATCACCTCAAAGATGCAAGACTGTGCTTTAAAAAGAATGTACACCACCTGAAGGAACATTGATGGCAGACTGCAAAGTCCCAAGCCTAAAGAGCAAGCCCACAAAGTAAGACACTGGGCCTCCCTGTTTGCTGATACACCACACGACTGTGGCATTGTCTGTGAAGATTCTTACAGGGCCTGGAACCCAAAGAAACTGGGAAGCTTGAAGGGCCAGAATGACAGGTCTCATCTCCCCTGATGTTGATATGGTCTACTACTTGCTGATGAGAGCAGAGTCTCTGGACTTGAGGTTGTTGAAGGAAGTTCCTCACCCTTGATCAGATTCAAGAGAAGAGGAACCTGAAAAGACAGACCTGGAGTCTTGGAAATTTGGTGAACCAACCAGTGGAGCTTGAGATTGAGACAGGGTAAGAAAGGGACAAGAAAATTAGATGATGGCAGTGCTGAAGCCAAACAGTCTTCAGATACCACTAAAATATTCTCAAATGGAGCTTGGCAAAGGGAACTGTGGGAATAGTTGATGCCATGAGTCTCAGAGCTTGCAGGAAGGACTGGAAGAGAAAATAAGCAGTCAAAAATGGACCTTAGGGGAGGGAGACAAGCAATTATTGGTATAGTCTGACTCCTGCATCTCAAAAGCCTCTGATCCTGAGAGTTGGTCAACACAGATGTTTTAAGATTTAATTTGAACCCTACTCTGTGAAGAAGCATAGTGAAGTGAAGATCTCAAAGCAGGAGCTGCTGAGAGGGGGCCTGAATCAAAAGGTCACCCAAATAAGGGAATATTTAAATTCCCTGAAGTCTGCAGAAAGATGCCACTAGGACCAGACATTTGGTACAGACCCTTGGAGATGTAAACAGGTCAAAAGGCAAATCAGAGAACTATTAAAGTAAGAAACACAGAAATGTAAACACTTCCAGAAGAGACGGTGAATAGGAATATGTAAGTAAGCATCCTTCAACTCCAGCGAAACCAGAAAACCTTGGGGAAGCAATACAGGAAACAGTGTCTGGAGAGACAAAATCCTGAAGGAAGGAACTTTTAATAAAGTTTTGAGAAAGGACAGCTCTAGAACGGGCCTCCATTCCCCCTCCTTCCTGGTACCAGAAAAATTCTGCCCTGCTGGGAAGGGGAAACAGGTTGGATGGTTCTCTGAATCAAATAATCTTGAAGGACCACAGGAAAATGAAGCAGCTGAAAAGGAAGAAGTTGAAGAAGGCCTGAGAAAGGAGGAAGTAACTTCCAAACTATAAAATAACCATTTTTGATTATGGAAAGCAGTCAAGAATCTGTGGTGATTTGTTGCCAGACAATATAAAAGGAGTTAACCTAAGAGACAGAGGAATCTAGCCAATAGGTAGAAGAGGCTGAAAGTCAAACAGAAGCAGATGTCAGGAAAAACAGTTTTTTGACCTTTAGGTTCCCTGACAATGCTCATCAGGAAATGCCCTTAGATCTGTAAAAAGGCTGACTAGGTTGTCTGCAGACAATGGAAGAGCTAGACGGAGAATTTCTTTGAAATTTAAGAAAAGAAGAAAGAAAAAGATTTGCCTCAGATCAGGCATAAATGTATCCTTATGTTGTATGATCTTAAAAAGCTCAGTAACTTCAGTGCCAAAGCGAATCTGACTGTCCAAAGAAAAATCATGTAATCTAGCATTTATGTCCTAAGGAAGAGCCTATAGGCGTAAACAAGAATACCTCCTTATCACAGATCCAGATGCAGCAGCCCTAGAGGAGACATCAGCAGCATCACTGATGCATTTAACAGAATGAGTAACCTGAGAAGCTGAACTTAAAAGGAAAAGGGCAGAAGTCTTTACTTCAAAATCAGGTATATCAGTCAGAATACATCTCCAGCCAGAAACACCAGGTCCCAATAACGGCAATCCCAAAGGAGTTAGTTCACTGACCAAGATGAAAGTAATCAAAATGTGCCAGATGGTACATAAAATTACGAACAGCTTTATTCACAACACAAAAAGATTTAGTGCGTTCATATCCAACACAAGAAACTTCATCAGAATCTGATTACATCACATCCTATCCCACCTTTTATAGCCACCACTCAATTTGCATTAGTTAACATAAATTGACAGTTTTTTACATAAAATATTTGACTGAAATTTTAGTTAAAGAAATACACATAAAAACATACTTAAAATGGTTTAGTGTATATTTGTCTGTTTAATTAAATATATATGATTAGTTGAATATATCTTCCTACCGTACCTGTATGTACATTTATTGTGTGAATTTGTACCCCCTCTCTTGTGCGTCTTAATCCCACCTAGTATCATAAAATATTTGCTTTTAATTTTAATGCAGGGACGAGGGAAACATGATTATTCAATCCTGGGCACACACATGCGTCGAGGCATAGTTGCCATACCAACTCTTTAAATTCCAGCCTTGTTTCCCTGTCCTCATCTCTATCTTGCATTTTAACCTTTTCCGCAACTGCAAATTTAAAATCCGCTCTAGTGCATTTTAATACAAGTCTTATGACGCGTTGGTGTCTCTTTTGCATGTTATCTCGTACATGTTGTTGTGTCTTTCGGCTTATCCCGATTAGGGGTCGCCACAGCGGAATGTTTGGTAGTGGATTTTTACGTGCTGTGTTACCAGCCCTGACGCACAACCTTCAACGAAGGCATGCCCATTCACGCATGCTTCCACACAGAAGATGCTCTAGCTGAGAATCGAACGGGACAACGTCTTGCTGTGAGGTACATATTTTCATAAATTCTTTGTTTAAGAGTCCGCTCTGTCTTCCCTATGTAGTATGCCCAGTAGAAAGTACAGTATGCGATGTATACCACACCCTTTGTTGAGCAATTGTGATGTTCACATGTCTATAATCTATAATGTATAGCTGGCAACCACAGTTCACTGGTATTAGCTACAAATGGACACTTGGGGCATCTACCACATTTGAATGTCCCCCCAGTTGCTGAATCTTTCTTCCATCTTTTAGACTGCCCTTTTTCAAAACTTTCTTTTAGGTTCAAATTCCTAACACTAAACTTTTTTTCTTCAAAAACCTTCAACTTATTTGGCATGTTCTTAAACAATTCCCAGTACTTGTTTATAATTTTCTGAATTATTCTAGTATCCTTGTTATATGTTAACACTAAATATGCTGTTTGGCCTTCCGCGTTACTTTCTATGTTTTTGTTCTCCCTCTTATTCTCTGTATTTCCTTTCACTTGTACATTCAATAGGGGTAAATATCTTGTTCCCCAACCCGTTAGCACTTCCTTTTTAATGGTTCTAACCAAAGGGTCAGGGTTTATCCTATCATGAAATAACTTCTTAATAAATTCCAACTCATTAATTAAATCTTCCATGTTAGATGTCATCCGAGCTGCCCTTATCATCTGTCCTTTTACTAGGTTTTTCTTTTGTATAAATGGATGATTACTTTTATAGCTGAGGTAAGAATTTGAGAAACACTCTAATATACACTTGGGATACATATTTCCTGTTTATTGCAACTTAACAAAGCTGGTAATAAGCTCATAAGGACCTTGCCAAACTATAAATATATTGTTCAAAAATCTGTAGTATGTTCTAATGTTCTTCTTCTTCTTCTTTCGGCTTTTCTCGGTTAGGGGTCGCCACAGCGGATCACCTGTCCGCTCATGATTGGCAGTGGAGTTTTACGGTGTCAAGTTCTAATATGTTCCTTAAATACTGAGCCAAATACAACATTTTTTCACAGTACAACATTACTATACTGGCAAAAATTGGTGTGCATGATGCGCCCATAGCCACACCATCAAGTTGATGGTAATATTCCTCCTGAAAATAAATAAAATTATTTTTAATACCAGTTCCATGTTCTCAAGTACTAACCTAAAGTTGTTGGTATTCAAAAAAAACAAATTCTACCACAATTTCTTCAAACCATTTAAGTCCCAATTCTTGTGGCATGACCGAAAATAAATCTTTTACATCTATTGTTACAAAGTAAAACTCAATCTTAAACTCCAGTTGCCCAATTTTGGATAAAAAAAAATCCCAGGAGTCTAACAAAATGTGTGGGTACATGCCATAAAAGGCCTTCAATTTGTTATCCACGCACAATGCCAATTGCGGAGTCTTGGAACCTGCTGACATTACTATTGGTCTCAAAGGGGGGTTTATGGTGGTCCTTGTGGACCTTGGTAATACCAAATACTCCTGGGATGTTTGGTTTCTGAACCTGAAAAAATTCAGTTGTTTACTAATACAACCCTGGATCAAGTTTACCTCCAAAACATGTCTTTCTGTATGCCATATTCACCTCATTATGTGACACTAGTGCATACCTCCCCCATGAGTTCAGTATCTCCAACATTCTGGCTGAATAATTCCAATTCTCCATAATGACCACCCCACCCCCTTTGTCCAGTTTCATAATTCTAATGGTATTGTTTTCTGTCAATTCTTGTAGGACCTGTTTTTCTTCTCTTGTTAGATTGTATAAGTATCCCCTCTGTGTTTAAAACACATTTTTAATTTCGTTAATCAGTAGTGTTTCAAAATTGTTTAGTTCACAGTGTGTAGGTGGGTACCAAGTGCTTCTTCTAGTCAGTTCTACAGCTGTTGTTTTTGAATTAAATTCCTCACATAATTCTACATTTAGTTTTCTTGTGAACAATTTAATGTCTATTATAACATCAGCTATATCGCCTTTTCTTTTTGGAATGAAAGTAAAACATTTTTTAAATAAGCTAAAATGTCCCTCAGTAATGTCAATATCCGCATAATTAAAAATGTGAAAATTTTCTTTGGTGAATACAACACCTTTTCTCTGAATATAGTCACTGGCACCCACCTTATACACATCCGTGGATGTCTGCTAGGGTAAAATTAACCCCTCAAATCCCTCTGGGGTTTGTTGTAATAATTCCATTACCCTGGGTGTTGTACTCCCCATCTCTCCTTTTTCTCTCTCTGACAGGGTAAAATTAGCTCTTCAGGTTCTCACACGGTCTGTTGTACCATCTCTGTCTCCCCTGGTATTGTGCTCTCTGTCTCCCTGTTACTTGTGCATAACGTGGGTTGCGTATTGAGGTTACTGATCCTTTCGGATGTCCTTGGGGAAAAATTCCCCAAAGGGGCCCTCCCTTATCTTTCCTTTCCATCACATTCTCTGATGTTAAGTTGATTGTTTCTACTTTCACCAGTGTTGTTGTGACTCGTGTGTCCATCCCTCACATTGTGGTGCCCCCTTTCAAACTTATCCTGTTTTCTAAAACTCACTGCGTATGCTTTCCCTTCAGAATAATCTTTACTGTCTCTCTCCAGTTTCCCTATCTTCCGTTTATAATTATTATTAATAACATTGTCAATATCCTTAAATATAAACAAATATCTTGTGTTCAATTGTAAAAAGTAAATCTGAGTGAATTTTTCTATTTAAAGTATCAATTTCTTCTTGCAGTTCAACTATTATTCTATTATTGTTCTTAATTATGGCTCTCATAACAGCAACTCATTTAATATATTAACAATTTCATGAAAAAAATCTGACCCATCTATCGCATTGTTAGGAAACCTGTTTAACTGTAGACTTTTAGGAACATGTTTCCTTTTGATACATTCATTCAAAAACCAATTGTCCATAAGTCAAGTTTTAAATTTTAACATTTTTTTCTTTTAGTTTGTTACATGTACATCCAAATGAGGCATGTAAGTCCATGTGGTCTTCCTGAGTAGTCTCCATCCTCAGAATGGTCTCTTTCAATCATTCATGTAAATCCAAGTTAATATAACTTTCCATTCCCTTGTAGTATTGGTTAACATCAGTCCGTACTGTCTGTGTAGAAGTTAACGGTCGGTCACTACTGCTGTAATTGAAACCACGCTCAATGCTCTGTTACACAGCCAGTCCCTCATCATTTTCTTCCTGGGTTTTGGAAATTACTTCCTGGTTCCGTTGGAAACACGGACTAGATGTGTCTAAGTCTGGTTCATTGTCATCAGGCTGGGAAAACATTTGCACCAGCCTAGTAAGCTCTCCAATCAGCATAGTACCTTTTCTCCCTGGCTGGGACGAACCTTGGACACCCAGTGCTGCCATTCCAAACTCACAACCAGTAATCCAAAAAAATGGAACTGCTGGAGAAACAAACGACTGGTAAACACAACGATATCTCCAGGCAGAAGCACCAGGTCCCAATAAAGGCAATCCCAAAGGAGATAGTTCACTGACCAAGATGAAAGTAAACAAAATAAGCCAGATGGTACATAAAATCATGAACAGCTTTATTCACAACACAAAAAGATTAGCACTTTCATATCCAACATAGGAAACTTCATCAGAATCTCATTACATCACATCCTATCCCGCCCTTTATAGCCACCATTCAATGTGCCTTGGTTAACAAACTGACAAAAAGTTTTTTTATATAAAATATTTGATTTAGTTAAAAAAACACACATAAAAACATACTTAAAATGGTTTGGTGTATGTTTGTCTGTTTAATTAAATATGTATAATTAGCTGAATATATCTTCCTACCGCACTTGTATGTAAATTTGTGTGAATTTGTACCCCTATCTGTTATGCGTCTTAATCCCACCTAGTATAATAAAATATTTGCTTTTAATTTTAGAGTTAATTTTTAATTTGAGAGTTTCTCCACTCTTACCTCCACTATTGTGATTACTTTAATCTTGGTCAGTGAACTAGCTCCTTTGGGATTGCCTTTATTGGGACAGTACAGTTATGTGCACCTACCATGGATGTAGATGTTCGAGTGTCTTCACTGTTGCAGTCATGACTGTAGGGTTCTCCCCTGCCGGCAGGCAGTCCTCGGTCGGCCAGAATCCCAAAGTCTGGGTCCGGCGTCGGCTGTTCAACCATACTCCCTGACGTCAGAGCGCCAGGAGTACAAAGCTGACAGCCGACGCCATTTTCTCCAGTTTTTCTTGCCCCAGATGTCAGAAGTCCCAAAATGAGAAAGGTCCCATATCCTTTGCAAATACACCTCAGAAGAATGGTGAAAAAAGGAACCATACAAAAGTAAAAATAAGAGGGGACAGGAGGGAGGGAAACCCAGACTGCAACAGTGAAGACACTCGAACATCTACATCCATGGTAGGTGTACACAAATGTACCATGTTCATCGTGTTTCACTGTTGCAGTCATGACTGTAGGGTAGAATCCCAAAGCTGAAAGAAAGGGAGGTGGTCATAAAGAAGAAGGGGCGGCTAAAAGGCCCTGCAAGACTGCAGAGGCAAAGCCTGCCCTAGACTTAGAGTAAAGAGGTAAATTGTAGTGCTTAGAAAAAGTATGCACTGAACTCCAAGTTGAAGCTTCCAAAATGTATTTGGTAGGAACTCCCCTGAGGAAAGCCGCAGAAGTGGCAGCAGCTCTGGTGGAATGAGTCCATATACTCCCTGGGATTTGCTTTCCATGGTGTGAATAACAAAATCTGATTCCATGAGCAATCCATTTAGAAATGGTCTGTTTTGAAATGGCTTTACCTTGGGAACTTGAAGCATAAGAAAAAGTACAGTTGTGTACACCTACCATAAATGTAGATGTTCGAGTGTCTTCACTGTTGCAGTCATAACTGTTGGGTGATCCTGCCGGCAGGCAGCCCGAGGTCGGCCAGAATCCCAAAGTCTGGGTCCGGCGTCGGCTGTACCAGCAAGCACCCTGACGTCAGAACGCAAAGGTATAAAGCTGACAGCCGACGCCATCTTCTCCAGTCTTTCTTGCCCCAGATGTCAGAAGTCCCCCAAAATAACCAAAAGGTGTCCAAAAAAGGAAACACAAATACACCACAAAAGAAGATGAAGATAAGAGGGGATAGGTGGGAGGGAAACACCGACTGCAACAGTGAAGACACTCGAACATCTACATTTATGGTAGGTGTACACAACTGTACTATGTTCTTCGTGTTTCACTGTTGCAGTCATAACTGTAGGGTGGAATCCCAAAGCTGTGAAGAGGGAGGAGGTTATGCAGAAGAAGGGGCAGCCAGAAGGCCCTGAAAGACAGCAGAGGCAAAACCTGCCCTAGACTTAGAATACAAAGGGAGATTATAGTGCTTAGAAAAAGTATGCACTGAACTCCAAGTGGCAACTTCCAGAATATCCTTGGTAGGAACTCCTCTGAGAAAAGCTGCTGAAGTGGCAGCTGTTCTAGTAGAATGACTTCTAACAGAACCTGGAATCTGCTTCCCAAAGTGAGAGCAACAAAACCTTATCCCATGGACAATCCATTTGGAAACAGTTTGTTTAGAGATAGCCTTGCCTAGAGAACTGGAGGCATAAGAGATAAGCAACTGATCAGATTTTCTGAAATCTTTAGTTCTGTCCAGGTAAAACCGTAGTTGTCTGTGTACGTCCAATGAATGCAAAATCCTTTCCCCTTTGTTTTGAGGATTTGGAAAGAAAGTAGGAAGGTGAATAGTCTGATTTAAAGCCACTTTAGAAACCACCTTAGGCATAAATGTAGGATTGGTCCTCAAGGCAACTCTGTCTTGGTGGAAAATAAGGTATGGTTCCACAGCCATGAGAGCTTGCAACTCTGACACCCTTCTGGCAGAAGTCAATGCTAATAAAATAGCTGTCTTCCAGGATAAGAACTTGATATCCGAAGCAGCAGCAGACTCAAAGGGAGGTAAAGTAAGTTTTTCCAAAACATAATTAAGATCCCAAGCAGGAACAGGAGGAGTTCTAGGAGGTCTTAAATTCTTAGCCCCTCTCAGAAATTGTCTCACCAGCTGGTGAGAGAAGATGGGAGGATCAGTGTTGTAATGAGCCGAGATTGCAGAAGCATGGATTTTAATGGAAGAAAAGGAGAGGCCTTTAAGCAAAAGGTCAGAGAGGTAAAGTAAAATGGAAGAAATGTCAGGGAAAAGAAGATCAGAACCTCGATTCTGCATCCAAATACAAAATCTTTTCCATTTAGAAGCATAAGAATTTCTAGTGCTAGGGCGCCTAGCTTCTAAGAGAACATCCAAAACTTGTTTGGGAAAAGCAGAAGGAATCAAAGGCCCTTGTAGAGCCAAGCTGCCAGGCAAAGAGTCTTGATTTGAGAGTGTAGCATCTGACCCTGATGCTGGGACAAAAGAGAAGGAAACAGAGGCAGAATCCATGGAGGTTCCAAAAACAGGTGTCTTAAAGTTGGATACCAAAACTGCCGAGGCCAATTTGGAGCTATCAAAATGATAATCTTGGGTTTGTCCTGTTTTATTTAACACCCGAGGCAGAAGAGGAACAGGAGGGAAGGCGTATCCCGAAAGATTCCTCCAGCTGAAAGACAGGGCATCCACTTTCCAAGCTGTTTTGTGGAAGGACCTGGTGCAAAAGAGAGGCAGCTGATGATTGAGATGGGATGCAAACAGATCTATCCGAGGGCAACCCCAAACTGTCGTAATCCTGATGAATAAGTTGGGGTCTAGCATCCATTCGTGAGGATCCAAAAGGTTTCTGCTTAGGCTGTCTGCTAAGAGATTCTGTTTTCCTGGAATGAATTGAGCTTGAAGATGCAGTTTCAGATTTAGAGCTGTGTCCCATAAACTCATGGCTAGTCTGCAAAGGGGGTAGGAGTGAGAGCCCCCTTGCTTGTTTATATACCACATGACTGTGGTATTGTCCGTGCGAATCAGAAGATGTCCTGGTTGCAAAAGATTCTGGAAGGCTAGAAGAGCATTTTGGACTGCCAACATTTCCGTCAAGTTGATGTGCCAGGTAAGATGCTTCTTTGTCCAATAGCCCTGCTGGCAATGGTTTAGGTAATGAGCTCCCCAAGCATAATCCGAGGCGTCTGTGGTTATGATCTGAGCAGGATGAAGTAGATGAAAGGGATTCCCTTCGTTTAAAGCACAAGCCCTGGACCACCAAAGGAACTCCTTTTGGAGGCAGGGAATCAGAGGTATCATTGTTTCCAGGCTGTGGTAATGCTGAGACCATACACTCTTTAGGTACCATTGAAGATTTCTCATATGAAGCCTTGCATTTGGAATCAACAGGATGCAAGAAGCCATGTAGCCCAACGCCTGCAGGAATTTCCTTGCAGTGAGCTGAGTTAAAGTAGCCAAGGTCTTGAAAATTGATGCCAGCTGTACTTGTTTTTCTGGAGTAAGGAAGGCCCTTTGTAGGCTTGTGTTTAGAAGAGCTCCCAAGAAGATCATTTGTTGAGAGGGGATCAAATGTGACTTTTTTGTGTTCACTGAAAATCACAGTAAAAGGAGAAGACACTGAACAAACTGCAGATGTTGAAGTAAAAGATCCTTGCTGTCTGCCTGAATAAGGCAGTCGTCTAGGTAGGGGTAAATTTGAATTCCTTGGAGTCTGCAATAAGCTACTACTGGAGCCAGACACTTTGTAAAGACTCTGGGCGCAACAGATAAGCCAAAGGGCAGTACAGAGAATTGAAAGTGTGTCGAACCTGCCTTGAATCTGAGGTATTTTCTGCGTTCCTGTCTGATGGGAATGTGTAAATAGCCTTCCTTCAAGTCCAATGTCACCATCCAAGCATTCTGGGAGAGCATGGGAAGAAGTTGTTGCAGAGTAAGCATCTTGAATTTTGGAATCTCCAGAAAGGTATTTAACACTGACAGGTCCAGAATAGGTCTCCATGAGTTTTGTTTCCTTGGGACCAGAAATAGTCTGGAGTAAAAACTTTTTCCAATCTCTGGAAGTGGAACAGGCTCTATGGCTTTCATGGCCAATAAGGCGTCCACTTGATTTAAGGCCTCTGACCATTGATGTTTTGGCAGATCCGGCCAACCCGAAGACCTTGGCAGAGTATGAAAGTGGAATTTGTAGCCTCTTAAAATCACGTCTAAAACCCATTTGTCCTGGGTAATACGAGTCCAATTTTGGTAGAAAAGAGAAAGTTTTCCTCCGAGAGGGGCTTCCAGGCAAGGAGGACCTGTAGCCCAACGGAGAGAGTCATTGGGTCTGCTTCTTTTGTGATTGAGGTCTGTCTTCTCCCCTTCTAGGTGAAGAAGCAGTCCATTGTCTGGACCTGTAAGAGGCCTGAGCCTGCCCCCGACATCTGGAGCGTCTATATCTTCCCCTTTGAGGCCTATCAGACGTGGGAAAGGACCAATTCTTGGAGGGCCAATTTCTAGAAAATCTAGGAGGCTGAACTTGTAAAAACTCTTTAACAGTCTGCATAGATTTTGCTTTTTCTTCCATCTTTTTAATAACCTCCTCAGCCTCGGATCCAAATAAAACATCATGCTGAACAGGGGCATCTAACAGTTTAGCCTTAACCTGTTCTGGTAAATTCTGCTCACGAAGCCAAGCATGTCTCCTGATAACAGTACCAGAGGCTGCGGCCCTGCAAGAAGCTTCTAAGGCATCAAAACCACAATGTAAACTATGTTTGCTAACTTGTTCAGTTGCATGCAATACATCCTGCAATTCCTTGTCCTCTGCACATGCAGGAAAGGTAGAGAGCTTTTGCTTTAGAACAGACAGAAGAAATTGCTGATACTTGAACATGTGAAATTGGCAATTTAAAGCTCAAATAGAAAGGGTAGCAGAAGTGTAAACCTTTTTGCCCCACCTGTCCAAGGCACGAGAATCCTTTTCAGAGGGAATAGGATTTTTAGATGAAGCGGCCTTAGCAGCCCTAGAACCCTGAGAAATGGTTTCAGGATCAGCAGAAGGATTCTTAAATAAGAATTGATGGGAGTCAGGGACTCTGTAAAATCTATCAGGCTTATAAGAAGCAGGCGGCAAGAAATCAGGATTTAGGTTAGCTTCAGAAAAAGCATCATCCACGATATCAAGTACAGGAGGAATAGCCAAAGGTCTGTGTTGAGGAAGAAAGAGAAATTCCCTAAGTCTCTTCTTGGAAGCAGAGTAATCCTGACCTTCCCAATGAAAATGCTCCCTCATCTCATGTAAGGTTTCCCCAAAAGAGAAATCTTCAGGGGGAGAAGCAGAGGGAATAGAGTCCTCTGCATCAGAATCCTCATAAGGAGGAAAAGAATAATCCTAGTCAGAGGAAGAGACCGAAGACACAGAAGCCTGATCAGAGGAATCATAAGGAATATCCTGTGTAGGCCTTTTTTCTGGAGGAGGGTGAGAACCCCTAATCATTGTAAGTAAATCTTCAGCCATCCGAAGTAATTGCTTCTGGGACTTGGGAGCTGTATCCGAGGAAGCTTGAGAAGAAACCCTTGGTTTAACAGGAGTCTGACTTTGCCTTTGTCTTTGTAGAGATAGTGATATTAGAAGGCCTGAAAACCCCCTCAGAAGCCGGTACCTGCACAGCGGTTCTGGACCCATCTGAAGGAGCGACGTCCGAAGGTCCTGCAGCAGCTGAAATACTAGGCCTAGAAGGCTCCACATGGGAGTCCGTGTCGGCCATCGGTTCCGAAGTGGCGGACGACAGGGGCTGCAAAAGCGCCTCACTGACGACCGCCGAACCCGAAGCTGGCTCCGGCTGCAAAATATCATGTTTGGACCTCGGAGGCCTATCCTTGTCTTTGCGTTCTTTGAATTCCGGTTGTCGGTAAAGTATCCGACGACATCCTATAATTGAATCGTCTACCGAAATAATTCAAGGCCCAATCGTAGCTACGCTTGATAGTGCGAGAATTAAACTGGCACAGAACCGACAGCAAGAAACGTCGTGGTCAGGGCCTAAGCAAGGTAGACAGTAAGAGTGGAAATCTTTATGAGGTATTTGTTTTCCACACGATATACAATTATTAACTTTTTCTGACATCGGAGGAGCAAGAAAAAAGTTTCCCCAACGGGGTACTTAGCTTGAGAAGAGAAGTAGAAAACTTCGGACCGACGACAATCAAAGCATGTTGTCTGAAAATGCCAACCAACGACTTGCGAGCTGCTTTCCACCGCACAGCAAGAAAGACTGGGGAAGATGGCGTCGGCTGTCAGCTTTATACCTCTGCGTTCTGACGTCAGGGTGCTTGCTGGTACAGCCGACGCCAGACCCAGACTTTGGGATTCTGGCCGACCTCGGGCTGCCTGCCGGCAAGATCACCCAACAGTTATGACTGCAACAGTGAAACACGAAGAACATCAATTGTTCTGATTTTCTGATGTCCTTGGTTCTGTCCAGGTAAAAACGTAGTTGTCTGTGTACATCCAAGGAATGTAAGATCCTTTCCCCTTTATTTTGAGGAGTGGGGAAAAAAGTTGGCAAGTGGATAGTTTGATTTAAGGCCACTTTGGAAACCACCTTAGGCATGAAGGTAGGATTAGTCCTCAAAGACACCCTGTCTTGATGAAAAATAATATAAGGTTCCACAGCCATAAGAGCTTGTAACTCTGAAACTCTCCTGGCAGAGGTTAGGGCTAACAGGATAGCTGTCTTCCAAGATAAAAACTTGATGTCAGAAGAGGCAGCAGGCTCAAAAGGAGGCAAGGTTAGTTTTTCCAAAACATAGTTGAGATCCCAAGCAGGAATGGGAGGAGATCTAGGAGGTCTTAAGTTCTTAGCTCCTCTGAGAAACTGTCTCATGAGCTGGTGGGAAAAGATTGGAGGGTCTGTATTATAATGAGCAGAAATAGCAGAGGCATGTATCTTAATGGAAGAAAAAGAGAGACCCTTATGTAAGAGATCTGTCAAGTAAAGTAAAATTAAAGGAATGTTCGGAAGAAGAGGATCAGAATCCTGAGCCTGTATCTAGGAACAAAATCTTTTCCATTTTCCTGCATAAGATTTTCTACTACTAGGACGTCTGGCTTCTAAAATGACATCCATAACCTGCTTGGGTAGGAAAGAAGAAATCAAAGGCCCTGGATTAACCAGGCCGTCAGGCTGAGAGTTCTGACATGAGAGTCTAGAACCTGACCCTGATGTTGGGACAGAAGGTTCGGAGACTGAGGTAAAATCCAAGGGGGCTCCAGACATAGGTTTTTTAGAGTTGGGTACCAAAACTGTCGAGGTCAATTTGGGGCCAGCAAGATTATCATCTTGGGCTTGTCCTGTTTTATCTTTAATGATACCCGTGGAAGAAGAGGAAGAGGCGGAAAAGCATATCCCGAGAGGTTCCTCCAACTGAATGATAGGGCATCCACTTTCCAAGCTTCTTTGTGGGAAGTCCTGGTGCAAAAATTCTGTAGTTGATGACTGAGATGGGATGCAAAGAGGTCTATGTGAGGACATCCTCAGACTGCTGTTACCATCCTGAATATTTTGGTGTCCAGCATCCACTCGTGTGGATCCGAAAGATTTCTGCTCAGACTGTCTTCCAGGAAGTTTTGCTTCCCTGGTAGAAACTGAGCTTGAAGGTCCAGATTGCAAGCTAGAGCTGTGTTCCATAGATCCATGGCTAGTCTGCAAAGGGGGTAGGAATGAGATCCCCCTTGCTTGTTTATGTACAACATAACTGTGGTGTTGTCTGTCCTTATTAGTAGTTGTCCTGGTTGTAGAAGATTCCTGAAGGCCATTAGAGCTTTCTGAACGGCTAACATTTCCTTTAAATTAATATGCAGGTGCTTCTGATCCTTTGTCCAAAGGCCCTGCAGACAGTTTCCCTGAAAATGGGCTGCCCAAGCATAATCCGAGGCGTCCGTGGTTAGAATCTGAGTGGCAGGAGGCAGACAGAAGGGTTTCCCTTTGTTTAGAGTACATGCCCTGGACCACCAAAGAAATTCCTTTTGAAGGCAAGGCAGGACGGAGATCAGTATGTCTAAACTGTGGCAATGCTGAGACCATACACATTTTAGGTACCACTGTATTTTCCTCATGTGTAGTCTTGCATATGGTATGAGAAGGATGCAGGAGGCCATGTAACCCAAAACCTGCAGGAATCTCCTTGCAGATAGCGGAGTTAAAGTTGCCAAGGTCTTGAAAGTTGAAGCCAGCTGTAATTGTTTTTCAGATGTCAGAAATGCCATCTGGGTTGTGGTGTTTAGAAGAGCACCCAGAAAAGTTATCTGTTGTGAGGGTGTCAAATTTGACTTTTTTATGTTTAACGAGAATCCCAGGAATTTGAGGAGGTTTTGTACAAAGTCTAGATGCTGGAGTAAGACATCCTTGCTGTCTGCCTGAATTAGACAATCGTCCAGATAAGGGTAAATTTGAATTCCCTTGAGTTTGCAGTAAGCTACTACTGGAGCCAGGCATTTGGTGAAGACCCTGGGTGCAGTAGACAATCCAAAGGGCAGCGCAGAGAATTGAAAGTGCCTCGATCCGGCCTTGAACCTGAGGTATTTTCTGCGTTCCTGCCTGATGGGAATGTGTAAATATGCCTCCTTTAAATCCAAAGTTACCATCCCATGCATCTTTGGACAGCATTGGAAGTAGCTGCTGTACAGTAAGCATCTTGAATTTTGGAATCTCTAGAAAGGTGTTCAAGACTGACAGATCCAGAATGGGTCTCCATGAGTTTTGCTTCCTGGGGACTAGAAAGAGCCTTGAGTAAAAACCCTGTCCCATCTCTGAAAGTGGAACCGGTTCCATGGCTTTCATGGCCAAAAGAGCTTCCACCTGGTTTAAGGCCTCTGTCCATTGATGTTTTGGAAGGTCTGGCCATCCGCTTGGCCTTGGCAGGGTATGAAAATGGAATTTGTAACCTCTTAAAACCACATCCAGAACCCACTTGTCTTGGGTTATATGAGTCCAATTTTGATAAAAAAGAGAGAATTTTCCTCCGAGAGGGGATTCCAGGCAATAAGTTCTTGCAGCCCAACAGAGGGAGTCATTGAGTTTGTTTCCTCTGAGTTTGTGACCTGTCCTCTCCTCCCCTAGGGGTGGAAGCAGTCCACTGTCTTGGTCTATAAGAAGCTTGTGTTTGAGGCCTTCCTCTGGAGCGTCTATATCTACCCCTCTGAGGCCTGTCTGAAGTGGGAAAGGACCAATTTTTAGAAGGCCAATTCCTGCTAAATCTTGGTGGCTGTACTTGTAAGAAATCTTTAACTGTTTGCATGGATTTCGCCTTATCCTCCATCTTTTTAATCACCTCTTCAGCTTTTGATCCAAACAAAACATTATGCTGAACAGGAGCATCCAATAATTTAGCTTTTACTTGTTCTGGCAAATTTTGTTCCTTAAGCCATGCATGCCTTCTAATGACTGTGCCGGAGGCAGCAGCCCTACAAGAAGCCTCCAAGGCATCAAATCCACAGTGTAAACCATGCTTCTCAACTTGTTCAGTGGCATGCAATAAGTCATGTAATTCCTTATCATCTGCACAGGCAGAAATGGAAGTAAGCTTTTGTTTTAAAACAGACAAGAGAAATTGCTAGTATTTCAGCATATGAAACTGACAGTTTAAAGCCCTAATGAACAAAGTAGCAGAAGTGTACACCTTTTTGCCCCATCTTTCTAAAGATCCAGAATCCTTTTCAGTGGGAATGGGATTTTTGGCAGAAGCGGCCTGAACTCCCTTAGGACCCTGAGAAATGGTTTCAGGGTCAGCAGAAGGGTTCTTGTATAAAAACTGGTGGGAATCAGGAACCCTGTAATATCTATCCGGCTTAACAGGAGCAGGAGGAAAAGAGTCAGGGGTTAAGTTAGCCTCTGAAAAAGCATCATCCACAATATCCAAAACAGGAGGAATAGCCAGGGGTCTATGTTGGGGGAGAAGAAGAAAATCCCTTAGTCTTTTCTTAGATTCCGAATACTCCTGTCCCTCCCAGTGGAAATGTTCCCTCATTTCATGCAAAGTTTCCCCAAAAGAGAAATCCTCAGGGGGAGAAGCTGAAGGAATGGATCCCTCAGCATCAGAATCCTCATAAGGAGGGAAAGAATATTCCTGGTCAGAAGAAGAAACTGAAGAAACAGAAGCCTGATCAGAGGAATCATTATAAACATCCCGCCTTGGCCTTTTATCTGATGGGGGATGAGAACCCCTAATCATAGTAAGTAAATCCTCCGCCATCTTGAGTAACTGTTTCTGTGACTTGGGAGCCGGTTCAGAAGAGGCCTGTGTTGCAGTCTTTGATTTAGAAGGAGTCTTTGCCTTTGTCTTTGGCTTTGCCTTTATTAGAAGCTGAGTAGGCCTGAAAACCCCTTCAGAAGCCGGTACCTGCACAGCGGCTCCGGACCCATCCAAAGGAGCATTGTCCGAAGGTCCTGCAATAGAAATATTTAAAGGCCTGGTTGGCTCCTCATGAGAGTCCATTTCGGCCATCGGTTCTGAAATGGCCGACAGGGGCTGCAAAAGCGCCTCACTGACGACGGCCGAACCTGAAGCTGGCTCGCCAGCGCTATCATCAGATTTGGACCTCGGAGGCCTGTCTTTATCCTTGCGACGTTTGTGAACTCCGGTAGCTGTAACCGTATCCAACAACATTTTGTAGTTAAAGCGCCTACCGAAGTAATGAAAAGCAAAATCGTACCTTTGTTTAATTGTACGTTGACTGAATCTAGCACAAAACTGACAACTAGCTACGTCGTGGTCAGGGCCTAAGCTAGGAATACAGTAAGAATGAAAATCCTTATGAGGTATTTGCTTCCCACATGAAATACAATTATTAACTTTTTCTGACATTGGACTGGAGCAAGAAAAAGTTTCCCCAACGGGGTACTTAGCTTTGAGTGGAGAAGAAAGTCTTCAGACTGAAGTTTATCAGAAAAAATCGTCAGGAGTCAGCCGACCGACACTTGCGAACTGCTATCACCGCACGGCAAGAAAGACTGGAGAAAATGGCGTCGGCTGTCAGCTTTGTACTCCTGGCGCTCTGACGTCAGGGAGCATGGTTGAACAGCCGACGCCGGACCCAGACTTTGGGATTCTGGCCGACCGAGGACTGCCTGCCGGCAGGGGAGAACCCTACAGTCATGACTGCAACAGTGAAACACGAACATCTGGAGCTTCTGGCTGGAGATACCTTTGTATTTACCAGTCGTTTATTTCTCCAGCAGTTCCGTTTTTTGGATATCAGTCAGAATGCCTCCCAGCTTAGGAAGAAGAACCAGTGAATATCTAGTCATATGGTTCTGGTAGTCAATTGCCCTGAAAGCTAAGGTAGCAGAAGTGTACATTTCTTTTCCATATCTCCATAGCATGACTGTCCTTTTCAGACAGTAAAAACTTAGAGAAAGGCAGTAACTTAGATGGTTTATCAGTAGCCGCAGAAATAACAGCTGGATCAGATGGAGGACATTTATACAAAAACTTTTGGGACTTCAGGAACTTTATAAAACCTGTCAGTAGGGCCGGTGCTACCATTTTGGGGGCTCACAACAAGTTTCAAGTTGGGGGCCCTACCCAGGAGATTGTAAAGTGTGACAACCTTGCTGTCTCACCCCGTTCCTGGTCAAGCTCATCCAGCACCATTTAAAGATCACTACAGGGGTGGTCATTAAAGGCCTTTATGTCTGCTTAATTCCCAAGATCACTTTCTTTTCCCTTTACCATAGTTAAAATCCCTACTTCTTCCTTACCCTTGTTCCAGGCTTCCGCTAAGTGTTGTTCTCCTCCATCTATGGCACCAAGCTTATCAGTCATTATGCTCTAAAGCCATCGCTGGAATGCACCCTGCTACAAGGGTAGGAAAATGCCAATGTAGTTCAGTAAATTTACTGTTTCATACCATCATCATCCTCCTTTTTCATATTTTCTACATGGGGTTGGTGTGTCATGTTCACTGTTGCCATTTCTCTTGATTCAATGTCACACCAGACTGTCACAAATCTTCACACAATCCACCCACCTCTTTGTTGGATGTCCTCGTTTCCTCTTAACTTCTTCCTGTCAGCCCCAAATCTTTTTCAACACACCGTCTTCTGCTTTTCTGCACATGTCCCTGAACCATAGTAATCTGTTTTCTGGAATTGGAGCTACTTTGGCTTTTGATCTTATGTCCACATTTCTTCATTTGTCCCACAGTGTACATCCTACCACCATTCTTCATAGGGTGCTAGAGCCCTGAGTAATTCTTTGAAATGTTGTACTTCTCTCCAGTCAACTTCCAGGTCTTCAGCCTGGTCTTGGTTGACCTTAGAGCCTTCTCTGACCACTGCTTGCAGCTAATTGTGGCAGCTAGTGGTTTATGCTCCAGGTTGACTGTTTCACTGGGGAAGACTTTGCAATTACTGATTTTACCCCAGTGCCTTTTACTCATTAGGAGGAAGTCTACCAGAGTTGCATGTTGGCCACTCTTGTATATGATCTTGTGACTGTCCCTCTTTCTGAACCATGTGTTGGCTACTACCAAGTCATTTTCCCGACAGAAGTCTAGAATGGCCTCTCCTTTGTCATTTTTGTTGCCCCACCCATGAGGACCCAGGCAGTCCTCATATCCTGTTTAGTCTGTCCCCATACATGCATTCAAGTCACCCATTATTAACACCAATTCATGCTGGACTGCTTTATCTAGTAGACCCTGAACCACTTTCTGAATGTACTCTTCTCTTCAATATCACAACCCTGCTGTGGGGGCACTGGCTGACATCATGAATACTGTCCGGTTATTAAGCTGGAGTCTGATTGCCATCAGTCAGTCACTAATTCTGATGATATCTCTCACTGTCTTCTGAAACCTCTCTCTCACCACAATTCGCATACTATTTCTAACAGGTCCTCATCCTGAGTAGTAGTCTCTGGATGCTAAGCCAAGTGGCTTTGCTGCACTGCCCTTCCATACATAGAATGTCCGGCCTCCTTCATACCATCTGCTTCTAAGCTCTATCCTGTCAGTAAACCTACATTGAGTGTAGCAATTCTTAGTTCATGTTTGGCATGTTGATTGGTTTTATGACCAGCTTTTGCTCAACAGAGGTATCTCAGGTAATCCAGCCTGGTTAACTGGACACTGGCTAGTCAAGTAGCTTACTGACCCAGGGCTGCTTGGCTTTATGGAGGGCACACACTGGACAACTGGGGCATGTGCACTCCTCCCTCCATTAGCACGGGTGCCTAGTGTAGGCTGGAGTAGTCAGGGCTTCAACCCATTTATCACCAGCAAATAATCATGCCCATTTAGTGACATTAGTCAACGTGACAATCACCTACAGCCATATTTTACACTGTTGAGTGGCTAGCCCTGCCTCAGCATGCAGACTGTCATTCATGTTCTCCTGTCTTGAGGATACTGTGCAGCACAGTGGATGCCCAAAGCAGCTGGTCTGTACAACTATTCCCCCTATATCACACCATGTAGCATCTGTGCAGCTGCCCACAACCCCATTCATTGGTGAGTTTGAGATGGAAACACTCAGCATGTTTTTCGGAGGTGTGAGGAACCCCACAGAGACACAGGCAGAACATGCAACCTCCTCCCAGGCACTGGCCAGAGGTCAGGATTGAACCTTGTGCACTGGAGGAGAAGACCTTAACCATTATGTCAGCTGGTCTTATTGTTTCATTCACATACCTCAGACTGAACTGGGGTATAGTCTAATATTATGACTGGATTAGTTTGGAACTTGGCATTTAGACCTGCATGTTCTTTTGTTGTATAGAATCTGTTAAGTCTCACCCACATCCCATATGATTCACAGTAATAAGTATAATCAGTATTTGTGCCATTCAACTTTCCTGTGCCCCACAACTCAAACATCTGCATGTACTTACTCAAGTACACTCCATCCCTTTGTATAGTCTTTGGTCTTGGGCCTCCAGTAACATCTAGGATATTCATCACTACCACTTCTAACAATCCTTGGCGGAAAGAGCACTTCACCCATTATCTGCTTCATTATAAATAGAATGGCCCTGGGTGGAAGATATTTTGAAGGTAAGGTAACCACTAATTGCAGCTGTCTTCCCTTTATTAATACTCATCTTTCCTCTTTATCCTTCCTTTCCTCCCCTCTCCTATTTGTAAATTGCTATTTTTTCTAATATCACTACACCTCAAATTCTTCCAGTATTCAGGCCAGCAGTAACATTCCCTGCCACAGTTTAAATTATTCTCTTGTAACAAAGCTATAGTTATATTTCCACTAGCAACATACAGCAGGACTTTCTTCCTGTTTTCCTTACCGATCAGCCCATTAACATTTCGTGACATCAATGCAATGACCAATCAGGTGTTTGTTTTACTGTTTCTCTGTATATATATATATATATATATATATATATATATATATATATATATATATATATATATATAAAAGAACTTACTTTCTTGTCTGCTGCAGCCAATCAGGTCCCTTGCTTTACTGATTGTGCTAGGACACCATGCAGCCAGGCAGACAATCTACAAGATGCCAAGGAATGAATGATGGACAATGAGAAACCCGTGGCTGCTGCATGGGGGCCCTCATTCGCAGGGAGAAGATCGGGGGCAACCCGCAGCCATGGGTGCCTAAAGCCGGCTATGAGTGCAACTACCACCATGCTCTGTTACATTTAAGTTCCTCAGTTTAGCTATCAGTTTCAGTCCATAGGGATTAACTCTATACCCCAAATGAGCCATCCATTGCACTGCTGCGGTTAACACTAGGCCAGCACATTACTTGAGACATCACCCTACTTCACCTAGGTTGGCTGCTGCTCCAAGGTGTGCCAAGATCAGCAGCTGACAGTGGAGTGTGAGAAGAGTGCTGGCATTCATTTAAAAAGCAGAGGATGATAAAATTAATGCTGTTAGCAGCCAGAGAAAAGAGCTTATGCAAATGTTGAGGCGGGAGGATTTAAAGGCCATGGTACTCTGAGCTAACAATTTTAGAAGACGGATCTCCAAATAAAGTTAGAGAGATTATAAATGACTGCACAGAGTTTTAGGGATAAACACCTGACAGCTCTCACACAGAGTACGTACTCAAAACAAATAAGGCACTGCTCATGTCTAGCTTTATAGGGAATCTGCCTCCCACACTCATATTTTCTCTTTTTTTCCTCAGGTAGACAGCAAATGTTGGGAGGTATGATGGGGAAGAAAGAGGTAAATGGGAACATATTTTCTGGGAGTATAATGAGTTGGCAGACTTTAAAGATTCCCTGCAGACTACTTTAACAGAGATACTGGGTGAGCAAATTGATCTAATTAAGGAAATATTATTTTGAGCTATGATACAGAATTGTAATTGCCTAAACATAGTAAGGCCTTGCTGAGTCGAATTATGGTGGCTGCCAAAAACAGAAATTACTAAAAAATGGAAATCAAAGTCTAAACCAACTTTACTAGAAGTAGTGAATACAGTAACAGCGATAAAACTGGAATTGGAATCTTTAGAAAAGGGTAGGAGGAGATTACATAGGAAAAAATGGGAAACTGTAGGAACAATACATACAGGGGAGGAAAGAGGTTTAAAAGAAGGCAGGATTTGAATGAGCTATGTAATGTACAAGTGACAAAGACTGGGTTGATTATAAATGATGTACAATGTTTTCAACTGAAATAATGTCAATATGGTTTGTGATGCACAATGCTTGCAACCAAGATTATGTCAATATGGTTTCTTTTCATTTATATAAATATATGATTGTCTCTATCATAAGTTATAATTTAATAAAGATGTTTCTTGTTTAAAAAAAGTATAAAATCCAAAGAAGAAAATGAGGAAGAAACCCCAATGAGGCACTTATCTTTAGAAGGCTCAGAAGTTGAATCATTTTGTCAAATCTTTTGCAGATAGAATTTAACGTAGTGTTTAGACTGGTGGCAAAGAAATTTGGAGGATTTGACACTCATACGCCACATACGCAACCTAAGCCTTGGACGTGGACCATACGCCTGACATATGACGCCTAGAAGGCATAAAGGCCTTGGTATGCTGGCCAGACTTTCAGCTGTCCTCAGCAGGATATCCCAGATATAAAGAATACTGCAACAGCAATAAGGAAGGACATCATAACAAATCACAAAAACTATTACAAATCATAGCCAGACTTGTGGGCCTTCCTAGAGATGGCAATCTTGCAGAAGGATACTACCAATGCTCTCCTCCTGGTACAGATATGCCAGTGAGGACTACTCTCCCAGGCCTGCTCCTCCAGTACATGGGATACAGTCAAACTCAATTTGTCTGAAGAATATGTGGGTCCAGAAACCTCTATGCCAGAATCCATCCTGTAAGTCTGCCACAACAACAAGCCAGCACTGATCATCAGGCAAAACAGTACCCTTTTGTAGTCAACAGTTGGCAGCTATACATCTGAAAACAAATCAGAATAAATAAGGAGGATAATAATGCACGGGAAAGTTTTTACCTCCAGCTAAAGTACACTGCACTACAAGCAGAAGATAAGATGGGTATCGTACCAGCACCACTACCAAAAACAAACTTATGGCTTCCATTCTATCTTGCCATTAAGAGGCAAGTCTGTCTTTGTAATATTTTTCCTTAAAATCCCAGTTACTTCAAGTAGTGACTCAGCAAAAGTAATACCTGTTTAAAAGATGCTAAATGCAAATGCTTGATGAACAGTAATGTAACATACAGCTTTAGACTATAATATACTAAGCTACTATTTTGCTCCAGGGAAAACCAGTACATTTCTCATATACAACTCTTCCTTCTTCTCTTTCCCACTATTCCTCCCTCCCAATTCACCCTATTCTCATACCCCTTTACAGATTCCCCGTCCATTATGGTTAGCTACCTTAATTCTATACATTTTCCTCTCCATAGCCCCCCTCTCTAAAATACTATATACCAATATTGTAAATTCAAAATTGCCTACTCATATGGCGGTTTACAGGTTAAAATCATGTGATTATGTATACACTACTAACTTGCTCGCTGTTGAACTGAAAAGTATGGTTACAACTTGTTGGCTTTTTTTTTTTATGCCCTTGCTGTCTGTTGACCATTTGACCCTCTGTAGGTTAAATGGCCCATTCGTTCCGCATCACTGAGGCAAGAGACACACAAGAGTCACCATTCATGCAGCCATCAGGGATGGTTCAAATTTTACTATACATGCATGCCAAGGGATTGACATGAAATGGATCTTTACAATACCACACCTCCTTGTGATGTGATCATCTGGTCCTGCCCCCCTTGTAGACAGCACACCTGTGTGATTCCCCAGTCTCTACCTGAAATTCTGCTACACAGACTGTGCTCAGGAGCATGTACCCTTCTTCTCTCCTAAAAAGATAAGAGTTGGCTTAAGCCTCATCATTCCTTCATGCTCACAGTCAGCTCCAGCTCAGGTCACAGTGGGTTTCAGGGTTTTATTCCTATATGCCAGTGAAGCTTGACTTGCTTACTGTCAACATGTCATGTGTTTACTGATAATTTCTTTACTCTATTAGTTTTCACCCACAGGTTGAACCTGAAAAAGCCACCCCTTCCTATCTTATTAATATGTGTGCTAACACTAATCCTGCCCCTGCTCCTAACCCCAGCCTCTTACCTTTTGAAAAACCCTTTCACCTAACTCTGTTACTCAAAGTGTGTCTGAAGTTAGTGGTAGGGCTCTGGTTACCTGATCACAAAATGGAACTACTTGGTTTCCCTTTGTGACATTTTTTGAAAGTATGTTTTCAATATGCTGGTCATCAATCAAGCTCCTGTAATGTTTATGTATGTCACTAGAGGTACATAGGTAGGTACTAGGTTATTGGCCCTAGGGCCAATATAAGCCTAGCCAAAAATGTACCCTGGCGTTCGCCACCCAAGAAAATTATTTTCCAGTGCCCCTGTTGAGCAGAGTCACAGAGGTAATCCCAGGGTGAATTTCCTATTTTCCATCCAATCATCAAGATTTTTCTTGAAGAGTGCTAATGAGGAGCTTTGTTTGATATAGATAGGTAGTTTGTTCCAGAGTATGGGAAGTCTCTGGGACAGGAATCTATCCCTCCAGCATGTTCTGTAGGGACAGGTATATACTTATATAAATACATACCTTCATACATTATATATACAAACATAAAAATTATATAGCTATCAATATTTTTAACATCCCACAATATATTCTAATTTCTTGGTTGCATAACATGATCTTAGCTCCCTAAGAGTTGCATTATCAATTTTTAAGAAAAATAAGCTCAAGCACGATTGTACATAAAAAGAAACAAGTCACCCCTGTGAAAACTATAAGAAACAGGAGACCTTAATAATAGCCAAATCCTTTTTAAATAATACAATTTTTCTAACTTTATACATTTTTCAAATAAGGATCAATGTGTCTTTCTAAACTGCCTTGGGCAGTCTGTCTGAAGGCTACAGAATGTGGCAGTGAATATAATAATGGGTTAGAGTAGTGAAATAAAGTGGTACAATGATCTCCCTGTGAGGAATGCAGTTTACCTACATTAGAGCATATCACTAAATTGAGTTGCACTCCATTTTATTTCTTAAATTGTGGAACATATCTTGAAACTACATTAAAATGAGAATAGCTTTTCTGCGGGGGGGGGGGAGCCCCTCTGCCTTATCCCTCATTCCCACACACACACACACACACACACATAGAGACACACAGAGACAGACACACACAGACACATTTACTTTATGGACGTACAGTGGTGAAAAATAAAACTACAGACCACCACCGCTTTGCACAATTAAAGTATAAGCAATTCATACAACAACCACAATGAAACAAACCTAAAGAAAAGTCCCTTGGTGGCAGGGGTCTATATTACGGCATCGAAAAGGATGTTAATGGAACGGCTTTAATATCGAAAATGACGTGCATCAAGGTGTGTTTTGTGAGATCACGGTACAGTGAAGATCGGACAATTTGCCCTTTCCCCACTATAGTGCGATCTTGGAGTTGGTATTTTCAGTTAGTGGGGGTGGTGGTGTGGGGGGCACAGCCTCCCACAAGTGTAACTTCGATGCACGGCATTTTAGATTTTTAAGCAGTTCGATCAACGTCCTTTTCGATGTCGTGATATAGACCCGGTAGAAGTACATTCATTAGCCTGTAAGATAACTTTTGACTACACACCCGTTTTAGAATCTGAGGTGTTAAAGAATATACCTTTACAATGTATACCAGCCATCACTGTCCTCAGAACTTTAATGACAGTACTTTTAACGACCTGACAGTTTATTTAACAAACACAATTTATGGCCTTTTGCCAAGCCCATGATGCGATTGCCATTAAAGGTTGAGGTCATTAGCATATTATCAGATATGAATTTTTTGTAGACCATCTTAGAGAAATTCAGCATCTTTTCAATGAAGCGATTATATTATTCAGGTTGCAGCTGCTGGCACATCTGATTAGCCAAAGACCATTTTTCATGTTTACATATTGAGAAGAACAGTCTGGAAATAGGTAGTGTTAGTAGAGGTCTCTGTGGAATAACACTGATAACCCTCACTGGTAAAGACAGATACCTCCCCCTCCCAAGTTGTGTCATGTAATGCAGTCAATGCTGTACCCACTGAACTATGATGTATTGACAGACATTTAATGCTTTGAATTTAACGATTGCCTTGTGCGGAATAGTGCCAAGTGCCTTAGAAAGATCCAGATTAGCAGCATGCACTGTCAGTCATTTGTCAAGTACTGTGGTTACCTATTATTTATTTTATTTTATTTATTTTACATTTGTTTACCGGGCTAGTCTAGCTGGATATATGTCCATTTTCAGTAGAGGCCCGGGGAGAAAAGCTCCATACATAAAAGTAAACTACAAGAACACAAGGTTCATACGGCAAGACGACCTCCCCTTCTCTGTTCTACATCTAACAGAAGTTATTCTGAATATGTCCAGTAACGAGTCTTTCTCCATCACTTTACATACAGTACTGGTCAGGCTAATAGGTCTAACATCTCATTGGTCAGATGTAACCCTTCTTTGTGAACTGGCATGACTACAGCCTACTGCTACAGTTCAGGAATATTTCCATATTGTAACGTTTAGTTAAATGTAACAATCTGTTTCTGTCATTATGTATAGGAATCAACAGATACACTATCTGAATGCACGTAACAAAATATAATAAAGAAAGAAAATGTTGGTCAAAAGTACGAAGAATGATACCCAAATGTATAGTACTCATTAAATTAAACAATTCAGGTTCTTAATTAAATTCATCAAAGCTAAGCCTGAGGTGAAAATAGCTACCTAAGCTAAAGATAAACACAAGGCTTTGTTTTAGTTATGTTTATAATCTCAGGAGCACAATGCAGGAATGTGCTGAGCTGGCTGCTCACGATGTTACCTTCACCGAAGCTGAAGATGCAGCTAACCTACTGACTAATAAATTCAGCTCAATCTTTACTACTCCTCCAATCTATCCCACACACAATTCCAGAAGCACAGCCCCTCCCCCCACCTACCATACAAGACCAAGTACTAAAAACACTTTCTAAGGCAAGAAATACTGCATCAGTGGGCCCAGACAACATACCTACATAAAAGCCATCAACTCATTGGAATACACACGGCAAAACAACACTTTAATAAAATATTGAAAATAAAAATTTAAAAAGACATACACTATATAAACAATCAAATCATATAAAGGACTAAAAATGTATGTAAAAAATTGTAAAAGCTTGCTCTGTAAAGTTTGATAGTGTTAAAAACTGTAGAATATGTGTATAGATGTGACTAAACATAATAATCAATGTTTCAAAGCCCTGTTCCTGAGAAAAGGTTTCAGTGAAACCTTACTATTTAGTCCAGGTGGTCTGTCAGCCTGAAATCTAATTATCCATTCTTGTTCTGAGGCTTCGGTCTGATTGTTTATGTTCCCACCTCTTTTATTTTCTTGTATAATGTGTAACACTAGAAATTTGAAGGTGTGTGTGGGTCCCTCCTTTATAACATGCATCGCTAACGCACTTGTCTCTTTTTTATTTTTAATGTCCCTTACATGTTCTAGCATTCTATCTTTGAGCAGCCGATAAGTTTTGCCTACATAGTAGGCTGGGCATTTTGTACAGAGACCAAAATATACAACATTCTTACTATGACGGTCTGTATAAAAGCTTGTATCAATGCTGAACTTTCTAGTCGGGTGTGTATACTGCCCCCCTCCAAATATGAAGGGGCAGGCTGTACACCTTCTACAGGGAAAGGTACCTAGCCTATCAGACCTTGCATAGTGGTCTCTATCTATCTTCTTGTAGCACAACTGTCTTTTTAATGAAAATAAAAATTTAAAAAGACACACTATATAAACAATCAAGTCATATAAATAATGGACTAAAAATGTATGTAAAAAAATTGTAAAATCTTGCTCTATAAAGTTTGATAGTGTTAAAAACTGTAGAATATATGCATAGATGTGACTAAACATAATAATCAATGTTTCAAAGCCCTGTTCCTGAGAAAAGGTTTCAGTGAAACCTTACTATTTAGTCCAGGTGGTCTGTCAGCCTGAAACCTTTGTTCCTCCCAGTAATTCTGGGTTTGATTTATTCACTGATGTGTGTGAAAAACAACTATGGAATGTGCTCAGTAATGAAGCTACTAATGTTTTTTATAATTTATCTAAATGTGACTAGCAAGCGTTAAACGACTTAAAATGCTTTAAAAGTAATGAAATATGCCCAGCGGATAAAGGTGGAGGAATTGTTATTTTAGATAGAGACAAATATATTGCAAGTATGTTATTACATTTAAGTAACACCGATACCTATTGTGAGATTTCTGTAACTCATGTTAAAGCCATTACAGACCGACTGCAAGTTTTTTTGTTTGATATGTTAATAACAGGCATGATTTCTGAGCCACTTTTTGAATACTTCAATATAGAGTACCCAATGACTCCAATTATGTATGGCCTACCAAAAGTCCATAAAAACATGGAAAGTCCACCCATGCGACCTAAAGTATCTAGTTGGGGGTGGGCGACAGAACCACTGTCGATATATGTTGAGAAAAACCTGCATCCTATACTTAAGGAATGTACTAATGTCTTATTAGACACTAAAGATTTTTTGAGAGACCTAAGTGTACATTTGGAGGGTATAGATGACCAATGTTGGCTTGTTACTCTCGACATAGAGTCCCTTTTTACAGTTATTCCCCATTATTGGGGTATAGATAATGTAAGGGAACTACTCAATAGAAAAGGGATAGAAAACACCAAAATTCGACTCGTGTGTACCCTACGTGAGATCATCCTAGAAAATAATACCTTTGTATTTGGCGACAAGTTTTATATACAGAAGGTTGGCGTGGCTATGGGCACTGCCTGTGCTACCTTTGTATTTGGCGACAAGTTTTATATACAGAAGGTTGGCGTGGCTATGGGCACTGCCTGTGCTACCTTTGTATTTGGCGACAAGTTTTATATACAGAAGGTTGGCATGGCTATGGGCACTGCCTGTGCTACCTTTGTATTTGGTGACAAGTTTTATATACAGAAGGTTGGCGTGGCTATGGGCACTGCCTGTGCTACCTTTGTATTTGGCGACAAGTTTTATATACAGAAGGTTGGCGTGGCTATGGGCACTGCCTGTGCTACCTTTGTATTTGGCGACAAGTTTTATATACAGAAGGTTGGTGTGGCTATGGGCACTGCCTGTGCTACCTTTGTATTTGGCGACAAGTTTTATATACAGAAGGTTGGCATGGCTATGGGCACTGCCTGTGCTACCTTTGTATTTGGCGACAAGTTTTATATACAGAAGGTTGGCGTGGCTATGGGCACTGCCTGTGCTACCTTTGTATTTGGTGACAAGTGTTATATACAGAAGGTTGGCGTGGCTATGGGCACTGCCTGTGCTACCTTTGTAATTGGCGACAAGTTTTGTATACAGAAGGTTAGCGTGGCTATGGGCACTGTCTGTGCTACCTTTGTATTTGGCGACAAGTTTTATATACAGAAGGTTGGCGTGGCTATGGGCACTGCCTGTGCTACCTTTGTATTTGGTGACAAGTTTTATATACAGGAGGTTGGCGTGGCTATGGGCACTGCCTGTCCTACCTTTGTATTTGGCGACAAGTTTTATATACAGAAGGTTGGCGTGGCTATGGGCACTGCCTGTGCTACCTTTGTAATTGGGGACAAGTTTTGTATACAGAAGGTTGGCGTGGCTATGGGCACTGTCTGTGCTACCTTTGTATTTGGCGACAAGTTTTATATACAGAAGGTTGGCGTGGCTATGGGCACTGCCTGTGCTACCTTTGTATTTGGTGACAAGTTTTATATACAGGAGGTTGGTGTGGCTATGGGCACTGCCTGTGCTACCTTTGTATTTGGCGACAAGTTTTATATACAGAAGGTTGGCATGGCTATTTGTATTTGGCGACAAGTTTTATATACAGAAGGTTGGCGTGGCTATGGGCACTGCCTGTGCTACCTTTGTATTTGGCGACAAGTTTTATATACAGAAAAGCCTGTGCTACCTTTGTAATTGGTGACAAGTTTTATATACAGAAGGTTGGCGTGGCTATGGGCACTGCCTGTGCTACCTTTGTATTTGGCGACAAGTTTTATATACAGAAGGTTGGCGTGGCTATGGGCACTGCCTGTGCTACCTTTGTAATTGGCGACAAGTTTTATATACAGAAGGTTGGCGTGGCTATGGGCACTGCCTGTGCTACCTTTGTATTTGGTGACAAGTTTTATATACAGAAGGTTGGCGTGGCTACGCCAACCTAGCACTTGTACAATAGGAAACTGAGAATATTTTGACAGACGTTTTTGCTAAGTCTATTATATGGTACAAGCGTTTTGTTGATGATATTTTTCTGTTGTGGCATGATAACGAAGATAATTTGCAGCAATTTTTAAATTTCATTAATACCATTACTCCCTTTTTGAATTTCACATACAAACACTCAAATAGAGAAATAGAGTTTTTAGATGTAAAGATTACAAGAGACACACTCAATTATGTTCATACCTCCATGCATAGGAAACCCATTAAAAAGAACAATGTCCTACATAGTAGTAGTATGCATCCTAACTACACTAAAACCAATGTGATCAAAGGACAGATAGTTAGATGCATGAGGCTATATAATAATGATGATAGTTTGTCCCAGGCACTTACCCTGTTAAAACATGAATTTATTGAAAGGGGATATAAAGTCAGAGATATAGACAAACAAATTAAAGTGGCTTGGAATGAGAGGAGAGAGAGCTACAAGCCCTATTATGACAGGACACGAATCAACCAGGATAACCAAAGTAACTATGCCACCAGTACCACAGTAACCAGGAACCTAGAGAATGATGTATTACGTATTCCATTAACATTTGCAAGTAATATCAGTACAGTCTATGATATAATTAAAAATAATTGAGGCATATTGTTAAATGTGGATTAACTAGAAGGTGTTATAGTGGCTACACCATCTTTTATCTTTAAAAACAACATGTCATTAAAAAGACAGTTGTGCTACAAGAAGTTAGATGGAGACCACTATGCAAGTTCTGATGGGCTAGGTACCTTTCCGTGTAGATGGTGTACAGCCTGCCCCTTCATATTTGGAGGGGGGCAGTATACACACCCAACTAGAAAGTTCAGCACTGATACACTCTTTTATACAGACTGTCATAGTAAGAATGTTGTATATTTTGGCCTCTGTACAAAATGTTCAACCTACTATGTAGGCAAAACTAATCGGCTGCTCAAAGATAGAGTCCTAGAACATGTAAGGGACATTAAAAATAAAAGAGAGACAAGTGCGTTAGCGATGTATGTTATAAAGGAGGGACCCACACACACCTTCAAATTTCTAGTGTTACACATTATACAAGAAAATAAAAGAGGTGGGAACATGAATAATCAGACCGAAGCCTCAGAACAAGAATGGATAACTAGATTTCAGGCTGACAGACCACCTGGACTAAATAGTAAGGTTTCACTGAAACTTTTTCTCAGGAACAGGGCTTTGAAACATTGATTATTATGTTTAGTCACATCTATACATATATTCTACAGTTTTTAACACTATCAAACTTTATAGAGCAAGCTTTTACAAATTTTTTACATACATTTTTAGTCCATTATTTATATGATTTGATTGTTTATATAGTGTATGTCTTTTAAAATTTTTATTTTCAAGATACTGTCAACTGATTGGTTTTGACATAGATGTATCATTATTTAAACAGGAGCAGCAGTTACTGTAGTATGTCTGAGGAAGCAGAGAGGACTATGTGAAAGCGCTCACATGTTTTATATAGTTTTACTACTTTTTATTAAAGCGTTGTTTTGCCGTGTGTATCCCAACGAGTTGGTGGCTTTTTTGGAACATTATACTTTTATTGTTGGTTACTTTATCCAGATTCAGGGGATTTGTGTTTGATAAACATACATACATACATTTATTTATTTGCATTTGTTTACTGGGATGGTCCACTGGGCCATAAGAGCCCATTTTCAGTGGAGGCCCATGGAGAAAATCTCCACATTAAGACAGTACATACAACTATACAGTACATACAATTAACATTATACAAAATACGTACTAGAACAGCATACAGAGAAAGTATGACATACTACATACAACAGATTCGGTACATATACAGAAATTCAGTTACAAAGAAAGTACAGTTGTGTACAATTACCATAAATGCAGATGTTCGAGTGTATTCACTGTTGCAGTCATTACATTTGGATAATCTGCTGGCAGGTTGCCCTCAGTCGGCCTGATTAACAAAGTCTTGGGTCCTGCGTCGGTTGCTGTCCCTTCTTCCATGACGTCAGGTCGTCAGGAGTATAAAACATGCAGCTGACGCCATTACATCAGTTTTTCTTGCCCCAGATGTCAGGTGCCCCCCAAATGGGGAGCAATATAGATATATAAAATTGGAAACACAAAAATATACCTCCAAACAAAAGCAAATACACCAAAAAGGCTTTTAAGCATAATAAAAGAAAGAAGAGGTATAGTAAAAGAAAAACAGGGGGCTGGAGGGAGGGTAACCAGGACTGCAATAGTGAATACACTCTACATTCTACATTTATGGTAAATGTACACAACTGTACTATGTTCATCGTGTTTCACTGTTGCAGTCATTACATTAGGATAGATTCCCAAAGCTAAGGTTGGGAGGATGGATTTATACAGCATTAGCACCAGCTATAAGGCCCTGCAAAACAGCAGTGGCAAAGCCAGCCCTGGATTTAGAGAAAATTGGTAAGTGATAATGCTTGGTGAAAGTATGAACTGAACTCCAGGTAGCAGCTTCTAGAATATCCCTGGTAGGAACACCTCTGAGAAAGGCTGCTGAAGTAGATGCAGCCCTGGTGAAATGAGATCTGATCCCCTGGGGGACAGGTTTTCCATGGTGCTTATAACACAAATGAATACAATGGCTTATCCATTTAAAAATGGTTTGCTTCGAAATAGCCTTCTCCTCTGCCCCTGCAGCAAATGCTACCAGCAGTTGTTCAGACTTTCTTCGAAATTTAGTCCTGTCCAAGTAGAATCTAAGTTGCATGTGTACATCCAATGAATGCAGAATCTGCTCTCCCTTGTTCTGTGGATTGGGAAAGAAAGTTGGCAAATGAATGGACTGATTAAGAGCCACACTGGATACCACCATCAGCATTAATGATGGATTGGTCCTGAGTGACACCCTGTCCGCATGAAAGATGATGAAAGGCTCCGCTGCCATAAGGGCCTGTAATTCAGATATCCTTCTAGCTGAAGTGATTGCTAAAAGGAAGGCTGTTTTCCAGGAAAGAAATTTTAAGTCTGCAGTTGCAGCTGGCTCGAAAGGAGGTACAGTGAGTTTCTCCAATACAAAGTTAAGGTCCCAGGCAGGGGTTGGAGCTCTCCTGGGTGGTCTCAAGTTTTTGGCCCCTCTGAAATACTGCTTTAGAAGAGGATGAGAAAAGGGGGGGGGGTCTGTGTTGTAATGAGCTGAAATGGCTGAGGCATGGATTTTTATGGAAGAAAAAGACAGGCCCTTGTGAAACATCTCAGTTAAGTATTGCAAAATATGAGGTAAATTGGGCACTGCTGTGCTCATCCCTTGAGATAGATTCCAGGCACAGAATCTTTTCCATTTGTCAGCATAAGATTTTCTAGTACTAGGTCTTCTCGTCTCCAAAATGACATCCATCACAGGTTTGCTAAGGGATGCTAAAGGTGAATTTAGGTGATTAGCCAAGCTGCAAGATTCAATGTTTGGAGCTGAGGGTGCAGAATTTGGTTCTCCTGCTGAGACAGTAAGGAAGGTGTGTCTGAGGCAGGTGCCATAGAGAAATGTGTGAGACACTGTGCAGGAGTGGGTACCAGTGTTGGCGCGGCCAGTCTGGAGCAATCAAAATAATTTTTGGTTTGTCCTGTTTGACTTTTAGTAGAACTTTGGAGAGCAAAGGCAGAGGGGGAAAGGCATAGACTGACGAGTTTTTCCGGCTTTTTTGTGATGAGTTATTGTGCAAAATCTGTCCAACGGGTAGTTCTGGGGTGAGGCAAAAAGATCTATGTCTGGGCTCCCCCATTTGCGTGTCAACATGTTGAAAATCCGTGGTTCCAGTTTCCATTCGTGAGGGTCCATGAGATTTCAGCTTAGTTCGACTGCCAGAACATTCTGCTTTCCTGGCAGGAATTGAGCTTGTAGTTGTACTTGGTAGCTCAAGGCCGTGTTCCACAATGCCATGGCTAGTCTGCAGAGGGGGTAGGAATGTGTACCCCCCTGCTTGTTTATGTAACACATAACCGTGGTGTTGTCCGTCTTTATCAGTAATTGTCCAGGATGAAGGTAGTTCTTGAAGGCTGTCAGTGCATTCTGTACAGCTAACATTTATTTTTGATTGATATGAAGGTGCATTTGATTTGGGCTCCATTTGCCCTGAATTCACTTCCCTGCCAGATGAGCCCCCCATGCATAGTCTAATGCGTCTGTAGTTAGGGTTTGGGCGGCAGGGGGGTGGTGTGAATGGCACTCCCTTGTTTTGGTGGCAGGCCTCTGCCCACCATAGGAACTCTAGGCGCAGGCAAAGTATGATAGGAATCATTGTTTCCAGGCTGTGACAATGTTGACTCCATAAACTTTTTAAGTACCACTGATGTTTCCTCATATGCAGTCTTGCATACGGAATTAGAAGAATGCATGAGGCCATGAACCCCAAGGCTTGCAGTATTTGCCTGCTTGCAGATAGCAGGGTTTTCGTGGCCACCTGTTTGAAGTAAGTCACCAAAAGAATTTGCTTTTCTGGCGTAAGGAAAGCCATCTGGACAGTTTTATTCAAGCTTGCACCCAGGAATGTAATTTTTTGAGAGGGTACCAGTTGAGATTTCTTTTCATTTATGGTGTACCCTAGACAGGTTAGAGGTCTTTTTACAAACGCCAGATGTTTTAGAAGAATGGCCTGGTTTTCTGCCTGAATTAGACAATCGTCCAGGTATGGATATATTTAAATATTTCTTTGCCTGCAAAATGCAATTACTGGAGCCAGTTCCTTTGTGAATACCCTGGGTGCAGTAGACAAGACAAAGGGCAGTGCAGACAACTGACAATGCATGCAGCCTCCTTTGAAGCGTAGGAATCTTCTGCAAGATTCCCTGATTGGGATATGCAGGTAAGCCTCTTATGTCGAGAGATGCCAACTAGGCATCCTTGCCTAGCATAAGAAGTAAGTGGTGAAGAGTCAGCATCTTGAAGTTTGGAATGGAATGTCCAGAAAGGTGTTTAAAGTAGACAGATACAGAACTGGATGCCATGATTTGTCTTTTCTGGGTATCAGGAAAAGTCTGGAATAGAAACTTTGTCCCTTTTCCTCTTCTGGTACTAGATGAATAGCCCCCATGTTTAGGAGGGAAAGTACTTGTTTCTGAGCCTCTGCCCACTGATTTGGGGGCAGGTCTGGCCACCCATTTGGAGTTGGCAGCGTGTGGAAATGAAAACTATATCCTTGGCACACTATATTTAAAACCCATTTGCCCTGGGTTATAAGTTGCCAGTTTCCTGAATGAAGAGTCAGTTTTCCCCCCAAAGGGGCGGCTAAGATGTAAGTGCTTGGTAATTTCAAAGGGAAGTCATTGAGACTGTTTACCATAGGGTGGTGCCTTGTTGTTTCCAGATTTGGAAGTGGAAGCACCCCATTGTTTAGTTCTGAAAGTCCCTTGGGACTGAAATCTTGTGATTTTGGATTGTCTGGGTTTGGCCGTAGTGGCTCTGGAAGGAGCTAGAAAGGACCAGTTCTTAGTAGGCCAATGCCTACTAAATCTAGAACGTTGCACTTGTAAGAAATCTTTCACAGTTTGCATAGATTTAGCTTTATCTTTCATCTTTTTTAGAACTTCTTCAGCCCTATTGTCAAATAAGCGGTCCTGCTGTAAAGGAGCATCCAAAAGTTTTGCTTTAAAATGATCAGGCAGAGATTGCTCCTTAAGCCAAGCATGCCTTCTAAGCACAAACCCAGTAACAGCAGCCCTACAAGAGGCCTCTAAAGAATCAAAACCACATTGCAAAGTATGTTTGTCAACTTGCTCAGCTGAATGCAATAAATCCTGCAAATCTTTATTCTCTACACAGTCAGAAATTAACATAATTTTCTGTTTAAGCAGTCCCAGGATATGCTGTTGATATTTTAGCATATAGAATTGACAGTTTAAAGCCCCGATTGCTAAGGTTGCAGAAGTATAAACCTTTTTACCCCATCTATCCAGCGCCCTGGAGTCTCTATCAGAAGGGGTAGGATTTTTAGCAGTAGAAGCCTTAATGCCCTTGGGCCCCTGAGAAATAGGTTTCAGGATCCGCAACAGGATTTTTGAAAGGGAATTTGTGGGACTCAGGAACCCTGTAGTAGCCATCTGGTTTGCTAGGGGCTGGAGGCAAGGAATCAGGGGCCATGCTGGATTCCGAAAACACATCGACAATATCTAGTACTGGAGGTATAGCCAAAGGCCTATGCTGAGGAAGAAGGACATCCCTAAGCCTCTTTTTGGATTCAGAGAAATCCTGACTTTCCCACTGGAAATGCTCCCTTAAGGTAATTAAAGTTTCCCCAAAAGAGAAATCCTCAGGCGGAGAAGCAGAGGGAATGGAATCCTCTGCATCAGAGTCCTCATAAGAAGGTATGGACAAATCCAGATCATTAGAAGAGTCAGAAGAAACAGAGTCCTGTTCAGAAAAGTCATAGTCAAATTCAATCCTAGGCCTCTTGGGGGGGGGGGGGTGACTACCCCTTATTAGAGTAATTAAATCTTCAGCCATTTTGATCATTTGTTTTTTAGGCATAGGAACCTGAACATGTGGCCTGGGCATCGGTTTTGTAGACATAGATCGAGATTTAGGCCTTAGCACTGAAGTTGGAGTTGGTTTAATATGCAAGTCTGTAGACCTGAATACACCCTCAGAAGCCAGTGCCTGCTCAGCGGCTCCGGACCCATCCAAGGTAGAGACATCCACGGGTTCCATATGCAAAGCATCTAATGGCATACCGGTCTCTGAATGGGTCTCAGTAGAGGCCTGTGAATCAGAAGTACCGGGTATCAGGGGCTGCGAAAGCGTCTCACTGAGTACCGGCGAAATGGCGACTGGCTTAGAAGTGTCGTCGGCAGATTTGGACCTCGACGGCCTGTCTCTGTCTTTTTCTTTGCATTTTTTCGGTATTCCGGTAGTCGGATGGCTAACCGACGTCATTTCTGGATAATTAAACCGAGAACCGAAATATTTTGAAGCAAAAATGTACCGACGACGGATAGTGCGCTGATTAAATAAAGCACAAAACTGACAGCAAGGTATGTCGTGGTGAGGGCCTAGGCAAGGAATACAGTACAAATGAAAATCCTTATGAGGTATTTGCTTCCCACAAGTAATATAATTATTAACTTTTACTGACATTGGTAAGGAGCAAAAAAAAGTTTCCCCAACAGGGTACTTAGCTTTAAGTTGAAGACTTCAGTTCTGAAACTCGAAAATGAAAATTTCAGGAGTCGGCCGACCGGCACTTGCGAACTGCTTCTGCTTCGGGCACCGCGCGGCAAGAAGGATTGATGTAATGGCGTCGGCTGCATATTTTACACCCCTGACGACCTGACGTCATGGAAGAAGGGACAGCAACCGACGCAGGACCCAAGACTTTGTTAATCAGGCCGACTGAGGGCAACCTGCCAGCAGATTACCCAAATGTAATAACTGCAACAGTGAAACACGATGAACATCAATAAGGTTAAACATACTCTGCTAAAAGAAGTACCTCATACAATAGATTTAAAACATTTATAGAAATTCAACTGCAAGGAAACAATAGGGTAAGAATATGCTATACTAAAAGTAAAGAATGTTTAACTGAGCAAGGTGATAGTATCACTGCCTAGGAAGTAGGTATAAACATTATAAAAATAACAGATTATGTCATGAGAAAAAAGTAAGTTATCTTTATACAGGTACAGTTTACAGTGTCTGAGCAAGTTAAACACTTAAAGATAAAGCAGCTATAGAATACAGAAGAATATTTGAGTTGTGAAGTAATACAGGGTTAGGACAAGTAAAGTCCCAGTTACACAATTAAAATAGTTAAAAGTCTTTAGCTTTAGTAAAGCAGAAAATGTGAATCAGAGTAGTTGAGGCATATAAAGACTTATATTGAGTAAGAATGAAGGAGTAGCAGTAAGGAGTGGAGTTAGGTTATGGAAGGTGTAGAGTTAGCACACGTGCACAGAGACAGAGAGGAAAGGTGTTGTTTCAGGGACAACTTAAAGAGAGACTTGCTGCTGGTAGACCTAACAGATGGAGGGAGGGTTGTTTCAGAGTTTAGCAATGGTGACAGAGTACAGCATCTGACCGGATGAAAGAATTGTTTTCCATGCTCAGGAGTAGCTGATTTTGAACAGAATGAAGCATGATTTAGCCATACCCATAAAAACAATCTTCAACCTTAGCCCTCATATGGGTGTTATACCAAGGGAATGGAGAACAGCAACAGTTATTCCCCTGCAGAAAAACAATCCTCCATGGATCCAGGCAATAATAGGCCCATAAGTTTAACAAGCCTCATAGGCACAGCCATGGAAAGAATCATAGAATTAACCAATAAGGACGTAGGGAACCTCCAAACATTGGACCCACCTCAGTTTGGATTTGTCCATAGCAGGTATTTACTCAACCTGGTGTATTTTCCTGAAAAACTCATCAACAAAGGCAAAATGGAAATCCCGTTAAAACTATGGAATAAACCCTTGTATCCCCCACTGTACTGCAAAACCTGGATCACAGACAGAATGCAAGAGATGAAAAAAAAAGGGATGCCACCTCCACTAAAAAGACCAGTCACCAGTGGAGTCTCCCTGGGTGTGGTGCTAGGATCTCTCCTGTTTGGCATCTACATCTTGTCAGTTAAAGCCAATGTTAATGGGCTCTGGTTGACCACGTTTGCACATGACTGCAAGCTAAGCATAGTTAATGAATCCCCCAAAAGATGTAGCTATGCTGCAGGAAGGCTGATCACAATCAAATAACTGGTGTCAGAATCACGGTTTACAGCTAATTGCCAAAAAATACATTATCATTTTCTTTGGAAAGACATCTACCCTGGGAAAATACCAAACTGATGATTCTACCACACTGATAAACCACTAGAAGCTGATCCAGTTGTTCAGGATTTGGGAATTTGTGTGGACAGCAACCTACCTTTTGACCAACATGTGACCACTGCAGTAGGGAAGCCTTTCTATACTGCTCAGCTCATAAACAAAGAAGATTGTTTCTATGTCTACGGATGCCATTTTCCTTCTTTACTCAGCCTCTCGTAAGATCTGTCACTGAGTATAATGCGCTCTTTGGCACACATCTGCCCAGACAAGTGTAATAGATGGAACACCCACAGCAATAACTTATAAAAGGGATTCTAGGCTTACCCTACATGGTCCACCTGAAGGCCTTGTCACTTTACTCATAGTCTCTTACAGACTGTTAAAAGGTGACCTGTGTGTGGCATACAAGGCATCCTGTGACCCAACAGTGACAGGCCTACTACACATTAGTAACTCAAACGGAATCAGAAATCCAGAAACATCAATAAAACAATTTGGAAGGATAGGTATATCTTGCAAAGGACACCAAATTCAAGCACAACTTAGACCTTTGAATGGGTAATAGGAATTGTATCCTGCGGATTCTCCTGTACCAATAATGGGCAATGGCAGCTCCTAAATCATTTTCTAAATACCTATGTATGACAACAGTTACCACCAGAGTAATATACTATAGTCGATATATGGGCAAGGTTAATCTAGGCACTGAACAGTACAGTTAATTCCAAGCACCAAAAGGGAAACTTGGCTAAGCTTAAAATGGCCAACAAGGGCAGTTAGCCTACTACTAACCTACACAGCTATGATATAATTTCATATGTAACATCAGTTAGCAAAATGTAGTTCAGTAAGACCTGCTGCTTCTTTACGATAGTCTGATGTATGTTTTTACTTACATGGACTTTACCAATAGAAATTCATACAAATCCAGAGTAGTAATAACCTTGTAATAACCAAATCTTCCAATTACAAATCTTATTTTCTATAAGCAATATTAATTTGATTTCTAGACACTAACTCGCAAGTCTCAATACCTTGTAATATTGTAAACATATTACCTGAATAGTCAATAATGTCACAAAAGACCATCCTTCCCCCTTGTCAGGTTTTACAATATGGATAATTTTATCTTCTCTTAATGTTGTCAAACGTTCTTGCCCCACCTTGGTTAAATTAGTATGCCACTTATTAATCCTGCCAAAGTAATCATAGATTTCACATTCACAAGCTCTTAAAAACACATGAACTATGGGAGGACTAACAGGACAAAAAATATGGAGAGCATTTTTTAAGCAAATGTTATTGTTAGTAGTTTTACATTCATTAAGAGAAGATTTAGAAGCACTAATATGCAATGGTAGATTAATTATTCTAGTTAATAAACCATGACTCCATTCAGCAATCAGCACTGTCAAAACGTTGTAAGGGAACAAAAAGTAAACCATTTTCAAATAACATAAAACATTCCAGTGTAACAGGTGACTGTAAATGACAAGATTAAAATTCTTGTAGTTTTGAACAATCCCGTCTTCACTTACTATAATACCTGTGTTTTTAGAGTATAAACATATTTGTATTACTACATTTTTGAATGTACTTTTATATGAATTTTCCTTGTATATATATATACATTTTTTAGCTCACTAGAATTCATGCATATATGAATTTTATCACCAGAATTTAACTTGGTGTAATTTTAAAGGTTCTAGCTCTTTAAAAACAGGGGTTCAATCAACTCTGGTTGTTATTCAAACAAGGACTTTTTTTTTAAATTAGTTCTGATGAAGTCCTTATAAATATAGTGGATGAAATCATTTAACTAATTTTGTGATTTTTGCTTATTATTATTAGCAAGTCTTTCTCTATTGGACCTAGAGCCTGTTTCTTCCATACTGCACCACAATTTGGTTCTTAGTTTGTTTCTGGGTGTTACGGGATGCCTTTATCATTTTTTGTACATAAAATATGTTAACACACACACACACACCATTTCACTTAAAATGCTCTGATTTAATTAAAAAATACATTACTACTGCCTTCAGCTTTGGAGATCCAAAAGAGTTAATAGTTAGATATGAAGGATTTGATAGGATAAAAAAGAACTGGCTCCCTACTGAAAGATCGGCACTCAAAATGCAGAGTGTCAACAAGCTGGGAAAAAAAAAACACAGAAGAGTGAATCTCAGAAAATCAGTCTCCTGCTTAATACACCTCCCACACACACCAAAGTTATATATACCAACTCATTGATCATCATATCTCAGAGAAAAGGGGATACTGCGAGAAATGGCATCTCAGACTTTGTATATGCAAGTCTGATCTTTTGGCCATTCAGTCTCTGTGTTTCAGGACTCACTCTAGTGGTTCCCAACATTTCAAATGGTTACCACAAGAAGTTCCTGAAGTTGGCCCAAACCATATTAAGAAGTTATGGATAGTTTGAATTGTTTACATGAAAGTTGTTTTTTTTTCTGTATATGACAGTTACAATCTACATGATGAAAACTACTGAAACTCAAAAGATAACTAAAGGAGCTCTGACTTTTTGTCATTAATCTAGACTTGTCCTACAACTAATTTTTAAAACCAAAGCGATATTTTTTTTTCGTGGAATATGTAATTTTTCCGATTCCACCATTTTTTAACTTCCCTACATATTACTGTTAAATTTTCATGAATGTAAAAGCAATATCTTGAGAATATCTGGGTCACTGCAAAAGGACTACAGTCTGTTTTAAACAGTGTATCATTAACTCCATTCTTTGATTCTACTGGTAAGGACTACAAAGGGTGACTTAACGAGAGAGTTTGAGTTTACTCAGTTTAAAAATGATAGCATTATGAAATGTTAATTACAGATAACAGTGGGTGGGAAACATAATGCTAAAGGTTTGCCAGTATGACAGCCAATATATTACTACTACTTGATGAATTTCATAGCAATTACTCCAAACTGTTTTGATTAGCAGTCCAATTAATATTGGGACATATTTTAGAATACTCCTCTGAATTAACATTTAACAAAACAGATATAATTTTTACACTTAAGAAATTCATTTTGCTTTAAATTAAGTTTTTAATGGCCCACTTCTGTGCCACTACCTTGTCGTGATGAAGGGGTTTGTGTACCTCAAGAAAACCATGAATTATATAATGTAGGGCCACCCAAGATGGGCAGATCATGGCAGAGAGATCAGACAAATATGGCCCACTGGAAAAGGTAACGGCAATCTTAGAATTTTTGCCAAGAAAATTCCATTGACAAAATCAACCAGAAGTACATCGAAATGACACCAAACGTTGAGACCCTCAAGACTCAAAGCATCCAGCATATTAATGGGGAATAGCGGAGGACAAATACAAGCAGCTCTGGAGCTAATGATGCAAATAGATTAAAGCCAAAAGGAAGTTCATCTCGTAAACAGTGATGAAAGGAAACCCCAATGCTGCAATAAGTATAATACCACTAGAACACAGAGTTCAAGAACTATGAACCAAGGTAAATTTGATTTGGTTAAGGCTGAAATGACAAGAATAAACTGACATCACCACCACTGATCACCAGAGTTTCTATTGCTGAGAATAATCTTGCAGAAGAAATAGAATAGCCATCATATGCTTTGCTACAACCCAACAAATGACAATGATCTCAAACTAAACAGCAAGCCATTCACAACATTATGGTGATAAAAGTGTGTATACAATGACAATCACTGTACTATAATGAAAAGCAACAAAACTGACTTTGAATTTATTATAAACACTTCAAGTGCCTTAGTCCCACTGGCCTTCAAGGAATGGAAAATGTTTATGCTCCAACTACATATACTGCAGAGGAGGAGCTTAAATGGTTTGAGGAAGATCTACAACACCTTTTGGAAATAACACACACATGCACACACAAAAAAAAAATATTGCATACATCATAGATGATTAGACTGTTGGTATTCAAAGTACAACTGAAATAATGGCCATATTTGGCCTTGAATTGCGAAATGAAGCGTGACAGATGGGTAGAATTCTGCCAAGATAATTCACTAGAGATAGCAAACTTTCTCTTTTAACAACCAACGAGATGGCCCGCAAAAACTAGACCTGGAATTGACAGTGACTCAGACCATCAGCTTCTTGCTGCAACATTTTGAATTAAACCAAAGAAATCAAGAAAAGTGTCCAAGCCAGTGAGATATGAGCTGAACAATATTCGAAGTGAGTAAGTCCTGGAGGTGAAACAATAGTTCTGTACTTCCCATATGTCAGATCTGTGTTGTTGCATTTTTGTTCACTTCAACGTGTGGTTTGCGGATATGACCTCAGCACCTTCTACCAGAACTTTTGATCAGAGACTCATGACTCCATCCTACCCACAATACACTGCTTCTCTCTGATTTACCTCCGATTACGTTTGCAGACTATTCTAATTACAGATAACAGCTATCTTGGTACTAAAAGAAAAAAAAATGATGGAATGGAATAACAACTTAAAAAGCATTCTATGCTTGGAAAAGTGATGTGGAAAACCAGACAGAGTTTTACTTCAGGTCTGTCCGAGCCACAGGAGATTGCAAGTAGCAATCTGGAAGGGGGAAGGAGGGAGGAAAGTTGAACCAAAAAATGACACAACACTGATCTAACTTTATCTAATGTTGCCTATTTCCATCTGATTTGACATTAGGGACAGATTCCCAAGCTGCCTAAATGGACCTGGGTGGTCTCCAGGACAGATGATCCTGAAAAGAACAGAGCCAAAGGATGCGCTAGCTCTAGACTGCACATTCAACTTGTAATGAGATACAAAGGTGTGAACTGTTGACCAAGTTGCTGCTGCACAAATATCCCTAATAGGAATTATTTCACAAAAGCTGTAGAGGTAGCAATTGCTCTAATGGAATGAGACTTAGGCTTTGAATGCAAAGGCAATCGTAGAGTTTTATAAACAAAAGAAATGCAGTCTGCCAGTCACTTAGAAAATGTGACTTTCAACACATGGTGCCATAATTTTGTTTTGGAAAAAGAGACAGACAGTTGATCTGATTTACTAATATCTTTGAAATCGGTGCAAGTAAAACCTGAGCAGTCTGTGCACTTCTAATGTATGAAGCATACGGTCATCTTTATTACAGTAATTTGGAAGTAGTACTGGTAAATCAATGTACTGATTTAGATTTGCTTCAGATGAGATTTTTGGGAGAAAGGTAGAGTTTTTTCTCAATGACACTCCATCTTTATGGAAGATGAGAAAGGGTGGCTTGCATGAAAGCACTTGCAACTCCAAAACCCAAAACTATGTTGGCTGATGTTGTAGGCGCAAATGTTTTTGAGTCAGTGACTGAAGAATAACTGAAGTAATAATATGATATCCCATGGAGGAACTGGTTCTCGAATGGGAGGTCTCACAAAAAGAGAAGTGATGGAGGAGTCATTACAGCTTACATGAAAATTTGAAATGGCAGCCATCTGTACTTCGACAGTACAATAACTAGAACCCTTGTGAAAAAGTTCTGAAAGAAATTCCAGTATCGATGGAAGAGTGGCCAAAAAAGGGTCTAATCTTTTTTTTCTCAGTTCTTTTTATTGAAAATTTTAACAACAAAACATTAACATATGATGAGAGAAATATTATAAAAAAAGAAGTTATGTGCTCACCATAACGTTCCATCTGAGTAGTTAGACTTCATTTGTCATCAACTTGTGGGTTTCAGGTCCAACATGGATCTGAGCTGGCAGCTTTCCAAGCCAAGATCCAAGCTCCAAGCTCCTCCCCCTTACTGATACCACAATGCAACCTCCTACTTGTTAGATATTATGAATATAAGGCTGAAATTAATTCTGTTGTAAATATGCTGAAAGAAAAAGCTTGCTTAAATGCAGAAACAGAGTTTAGTAATATGTGATCAGCACTCATACTAAATGACCATGGCTTGGAAAATAAGGAACCTGCTGAATGGACATTTTTTCCTTACAGACTTAAAAACAGGATGTATGCAAGAGCAAAAATGCAAAATCTGCTTTTAAAGAATGGACAATGACACTGTGGCAATGTGTTTCCTCAAAAATATGTTTTTCTGCATGGAAAACAGGACATGTTTATCAGCATTGGCACAAGAACAGATGTTCTTATACAAAGATCCAAATAGAATACAGGATGTTCACACTGTCAGAACAATGCGTTTCCTCAAAAACATGTTTTTCTGCATGGACAACAGGACACTTATCAGCATTGGCAAAAGAACAGATGTTCTTATACAAAGATCCAAATAGAATACAGGATGTTCACACTGTCAGAAAAGCTGGTCTCTTACAAAGACATTGTTAAACAAGGAAGCTTAGTATTGTTTCTACAGGATGAGCAATTCTCCAAAATAGAATATCAAGAGGAAATGTATATGTTTATGCATGACTAAAAGTGTATATAAAGAGCTGTATAAATCCAGTTATGTTAGAGGTATGGCAGGGACTCATTTGTCCTGAGGTAAATGTTATATCTCTCACATCATCTGTACTATATGAGAAGTAAAGTTGGAACAGTACTTTAAGCTGCAACGTTAGTCAGTTTGATTTATTATAAAAAGTCATTTGTTACTGCTCTAAAGTTGATGCTGCAAAGTATATTCTCTCATCAGTGTATATTCTGCAAGTTTCTATATGCAACAGACTGTAAATGCCAATATAACCAGACTTTGAATTTTAGCAGAATCCAGTCAGCAAGACTGAGTGTCTTAAGAAGACTTCAAATCCATCACACCAAGCATTAAGCTGAATATAATTTTTCACTACTAACCCTCAGATCCAGTTTGCCACCCGCAACGTGACACATATCAACCCAAGAGACATAGCCTGACCTGATCACACAGACTAGACTCACAAGACCCAGAAGTCTGAGATCAACGACTATCGCAAACCACTAAGGTCAGGGGGAAGGAGGGAGGGAAGGTTGATGACAAATGAAGTCTAACTACTCAGATGGAATCAAAACTCAAGTAACCAGTCAATTCTAACAATTGCCAACCAAAACTAAATAAATTTACTAGTAAATCAGTGGGGTCAGGTTCCAAAAGACAAAACTAGAGCTGGATAAAAAGACTCATTATTTATTTATTTTTTTAAAACTTTCTTTTTATTAATTTTCATAAATCATGAACTTCTTACATCATGCAGATAATTATACATAGACATAACACTAAATATTAAAACTATATACAAAAGATGATCATAACATTAGACTATTCTGTTTGAAATCATTACATTTTATCTAATAACTTTTTTAGTTTCATCCAGGATAACTTCCTATGTGTCATTCTTGTCGTTCTAGAAGCAAGAGTTAAAAGTTCTCTATTACATACTGTTTTGGCCAATAATGTAAATTCAGCAAAAAGATACAATTGTTTTGGTTTTCCAGTTAAAAGTGATGACTTTTCTTGCTTTTGCCAAAAGAGACCAGAGAAGCATTATTTATTTTAACGTCAGGTTTAGCGCTTTCATCTACTCACGGTAGACTTCCTCAGAACACCATGTCTAAAAACAACATTCTTTAAATAAGAACAGTCTTCCAGTCATGTAACTGCATTAATTGAACTCATTAATATTTATCAATTCAATTCTAACTACTAAAATCTAACGTGCAAATGCATGTAAATAGTAATTTAAAAATATAATCACAATCGAATTTTCAATTATAAAACATTATAAACAAGTACACAAGATATACATAAGTTAAAATGTTAAAAAATATAAAAATTATGTACAATATACCACAATGGGAAACAATAATGTTGTAAATAGTAAAAAACTGATACTAACACCTGTGGTTAGTGTTATTAGAAATACAGCTATACATACCCCTTTCATGCACTTAATAGGGGTTTAGTAGAAATACAGTCATTTAGTCCTGGGGGGTTTGCTGCATTCAATAAAATTTGCCATTTCACTTCTCTCTCCCCTAGTTTAGCTTTCACAACTCCTCCTCTAGGGTCGATCTTCACACATTCTAACATGGCAAGTTTGAAAGTGTTACAAGTCTCACTATCTTTTAGATGTCTGTATAGGGCGTTACTATCTTTTTTTCTAATACAGTAGAGGTGGTCATATATACGATTCCTAAATCTCCTCTCTGTTTTTCCTACATAAAAACTTGGACAGTTGGTACAAGTAGCTAAATAGACCACATATTGCGTCTGACAATTACCCTTTTTAAACCTGATAACTGTTTTATTAATGTTATCCAAAATAAGGGTGTGGTCTTCACTTATTGCATAGCACTGTTTACAGTGTCTACATTTGCTTGTACCTTCTGTCCTATAATTCATTTTTTCCTTGCATTTATCACTGGTTTGAATTTTTGTTTTCAAATTCAATCCAGTTTTATAAACAAAATGGGGTTTGTCTCCTTGTTTATTATGCACCCCTTCATCACATCGCAAAATATTCCACTTCTTGTGTATAATGTTTTTAACTTCCTTAACATAAGGATTAAACTGTAAAATACAGGCTCTGTTTAATTTCATATTAATATCTGTATCATTTGTGTCGATAGGCCTATTATTAGTATCCATATCTGCACCCAACAGGGGCTTGTATTTCCCCCCACTCTCATATAACATACCTAGTGACATCACTAATAAGTTCATTACATGAAGCTTGTATTCCCCTTTGTGTTGAAAATTAGGGAAGAATACTGGCAGATTACATGATTGATATTCAACTCCGAAGCAACTTTAGGGAGAAAAGAAGGATTTGTCCTTAGAGAAACCCTATCCTTATGAAAAACTAAGTATGGGGGTTTCATACACAAGGCTTGACATTCAGACATTCTCCTAACCAAAGTGATAGCCACCAGGAAGGCTGTCTTCCAAGACAAGAATTTTAAATCAACTGACGCTGCAGGTTCGAATGGAGGCGCAACTAAGGCCTGAAGAACCAAGGTCAAATCCCATGGAGGAGAAGGATGCTTAACTGGAGGTCACAGCAAAAAGGTGCCTTTGATGAAAGTCTTACAAATCCTAAAAGCAGCTAGTGAACCTGAATCTTCGCCTACATGAAAATGGGACATTGCTGCCAGCTGGACCTTAACAGTGGAACAGCTGGCCCCCTGTTGGAAAACCTGAGACAGAAATTCTAATACCGCTGGAATTGGGGTGGTAAATGGATCCAAATCTCTCTGAGAAGCCCAAATGGACAAACGCTTCCATTTACTACAGTGCACCTTTCAGGTGGAGGACTTGTGCGCCGCCACCAAAATGGACTTAATAGGAGAAGAGATTCCAGGAGTCCTGGCAATTAGTGGAACTGGAGCAACCAAGCAGTCAGCTTGAGGCTGCCCAGATTTGGGGGAGGAATTCCGGTTTGGATGACAAATGAGATCCGGAAAGGGATCTAATATTCAGGGAGGAGCTACTAGGCGAGACCGTAGGCAAGGGAACCAAACTTGATGAGGCCAGAATGGGGCTATGAGGATAATCCTGCTCCCCAACCAACGAGCTTTCTGCAAGAATTTTGTCATCAGAAGTAGCAGGGGATACGCATAAAGAAGACCAGGTGGCTAAACATGGACAAGAGCATCTCTAGGGGCTTCCCCCCGAGGGGGAATCAGAGTGAAAGACTCGCTGCACTTCACGTTGGACGGCATTGCGAAGAGATTGCAACAAGGCTGACCCCACTTGAAGATCTGTTCGGCTACAGAAGGGTTCAGAGACCACTCGCACGGTAAAAGGATAGTCCTGCTCAGTCTGATCGTCAAAATGCTGGACCGACCTGGAATGTGCATTGCTATCAGAAAATGGTCGCCCATTCCCACACTCTCATGGCCTCTCGACAAAGCGGGTAGGACCTGGGTCCCCACTGTTTGTTGATATACCAGACCACTGACATGTTGTCTGACTGAATTGCAATCATTCTCAGAGGAAGAGAAGCATAAAGGGCCTGCAACACTAGAAAGATCGCCCTCATCTCTAGAACACTGATATGCAGAACGGTCTCATTCGTGGACCACGTGCCTTGGACAGTCCTGCCCGAGCAGTGCCCCCCCCCACCCTAGATGGGAGGTGTCTGTGGTCACCGTGGCTTGGGGTGGGGTCGCAATAAATGGGCGTCCTTCTCAAAGCTCCTGGGATTGAAGCCACCAGATGAGGGAAGTTTTGCACACCTTGACTAGAGGAATCATTGAACTTGTAACATCCACTGTAACACTCATGCGCAGACATGCGCAAGGAACCAGATTTATAGCTGCTGCTATGGAACTTAAGGCCCTCAGAACTAGTTCTGCTGGGGGTGAAGAAGTCTGAAGAAGTGCCAAGACATGGAGGGTCAGGTTCGGAAGTCTGTCTGGAGTCAAAAACACCTTGGCCTGGAGAGAATATATTCTTGCCCCTTTGAAGTCCAGAATCTGAACAGGCTGAAGAGAGGACTTCACAAAGTTTATCGTGATACCCAGTAAATTTGACAGCTGGAGGAAGGAATTTCTGGCTTGAACAAGTCAATGCCTGGAGGGGGCGGTGAAGAGCCAATCGTCCGTACGGAAAGACCTGAATGCCCTGAAGCCTCAGGTGGGCCGTTACAACTGCCATTACCTTGGTAAACACCCTGGAGGCTGTGGTGAGACCGAAGGGTAGGACCCTGAACTGGTAGTGTTTGGCTCCATGCCAAAAGTGGAGAAACCTCCTGGATCGCCTGTCCATCATAATGTGGTAGTATGCATCCTTGAGGTCTACTGAGCAAATCCAGTCTTCCTTCTGTAAGAACAGCAGGTGTAAGGTAACCATCCGGAACTTCTCCTTGGCAACAGACAGGTTCAACATGGATAGGTCGAGAATCGGCCTGAAGTCCCTTGTCTTTTTTGGCACCAAAAAGAACCTGGAATAGATGCCTGGTCCGGACTGGTCAGGGGGGACTGGCTGGATTGCTCTTTTGTTTAGCAGCTTTTCTATTTCCAAAGCTGCCACCTTCCTTTGACCAGGTGGAATGTCTGGGAGGTGCTCTGGAGGTAAGGGGCTGGTCAGAAAAGGAATGGAATAACCTCTGGATATTATTCGAAGCACCCAGTGGTCTGACGTTATGGACTACCACTGAGCTAGGTGCTTTGAAAAACGCCCCTCGGCTGCCTCCAGAGTGGAGCAGTCTGGCAACTCCTCAGGGCTGCTGCGTGGGTCGATCCTAAAACGGTTCCCGTGACCTGAAATTCTTCAGTCCCCCTCTGCCTCTGGGCTGGCATCCACCTTGTCCCCCTCTGCCTCTAGGGGAAAAGAAGTCCGGAGTGTCCCAGGAATGCTGAGACTTCCGGAACCACAACTTCTTTTGCCTCACTGGTGCCTAGAAAAGGACCTTTGAGGGTTAGAGAAGCGGATCCCGACGGCCGACAGCTTCTTCCTGTCCTTCTCACTCTGGACTAGCATATTTCGGACAGTCTTCCCAAACAGGGTCGAACCATCAAAGGGGGCATTCGCGAAGGACTCCTTGAAAGGTTCCAAAAAAATCGCAAAGCGGGAGCTAGGCGAGACGCCTCATGGCAATGCTGGACCAGGCCACGCTAGTGGCTCCCTCGGTGGCATGAGAGAGTAGATGCATGAACGTGTTAGTCACCAACTTAAGAGTGGTCATACGTGCAGAGAATGAGCATTTATCCTCGGCCAAAATGGACTCCAGGGAAGACTCAGCATACTCTTTCACGAGGCCGCGCTGAAGTCTGATCACGTGGGCTATGTAGTTCAACGCCCTTATAGCAAAGGTAGCTGAAGCATACGTCCACTTTCCAAGTCGATCCATCGCCCTAGATTTCTTGTTTGGAGGATGGACCGAGGAACTCTCCTGCACCAGTTCCTTTTTAGTGGCTGCCACCACCACCATAGCATCAACTGGGGAACCCTTACTCCATGCAGGCTTGTCCATAGGAGGGCTCAAAATCTTGTCTGGCTGTTTAGGTATAGGTACTACAGTGTCCGGCTCCTTCCAAGCTCTGGTGGTAATGAGGTCCACCAGAGGATCAACCAGGGGGGACACCCAAGAGGTAGATGGGCCTGCGAACACCTCCAGGAATACCAACTCATTTGAGGAAGGCTTTTGGGAGGACCAACCTCTCCTCTGACGGAGGATCTCCATTATGTCTCCAAATGAGATATCTTTGGGAGGTGATCTGGGGGAGCCTTCCCCTTCCTCCAAATCAGTATCTTCTGTGAGGGACTCAGGGGAGTCCATGTGCCTCCGCTTGCACTTGCATTTGCGAGGGACCTCCTTGGGGGGGGGGGTCTCCGGGGAGGGCTCACAAACAGCTTTGTATTCCTCGAGGGGAACCATCTGGGGCATATGGAGGTGGGATTACATCAAGGATCAGCTCTGAGCCCTTTCTTATTTGCAATGGTGATGGACAGGTTGACAGACGAGATCAGACAGGAGTCCCCGTGGACTATGATGTTTGCAGATGACATTGTGATCTGTAGTGAGAGTAGGGAACAGGTGGAGGAGACCCTAGATAGATGGAGATATGCTCTAGAGAGAAGAGGAATGAAGGTCAGCAGGACTAAGACAGAATATATGTGTGTGAATGAGAGGGAGGATAGAGGAATGGTGAGGATGCAGGGAGTAGAGGTGGCGAAGGTGAATGAATTTAAGTACTTGGGATCAACAGTTCAGAGTAATGGTGAGTGTGGAAGAGAGGTGAAGAAAAGACTACAGGCAGGATGGAGTGGGTGGAGAAGAGTGTCAGGAGTGATTTGTGACAGACGAGTACCAGTAAGAGTGAAAGGGAAGGTCTACAAGAGAGTAGTGAGACCAGCTATGTTATATGGGTTGGAGACAGTGGCACTGACAGTGGCACTGACAAAAAGGCAGGAGTCAGAGCTTGACGTGGCAGAGTTGAAGATGTTAAGATTTGCACTGGGTGTGACGAGGATGGACAGGATTAGGAATAAGTATATTAGAGGGTCAGCCCAGGTTGGAAGGTTTGGAGACAAAGCCAGAGAGGCAAGATTATGTTAGTTTGGACATGTGTTGAGGAGGGATGCAGAGTATATTGGTAAAAAGATGCTAAGGATGAAGCTGCCACGTAACAGGAAAAGAGGAAGGCCTAAAATAAGGTTTATGGATGTGGTGAGAGAGGACATGCAGGTGGTTGGTGTGATAGAGCAAGATGCAGAGGATAGGAAGAAATGGAAACAGCTGATCTGCTGTGGTGACCCCTAACGGGAGCAGCCGAAAGAAGAAGAAGAAGAAGAAGAAGCTGTCCCTGTGAGGGCTGAATGACAGAAGACGCACTCAGCAGTGAGGGAGCAGGGACAGACTCTGAGGAAAGAGTGAGGGGTCTCGATCCTCCTGACAGAACCCTTTCCACAATGTCGAAGGAGGAAGGGGAACCAGCTTCTCTGAAACTGGCAGGATGAGTAACCGTGCCCCTCGGATCCGACGAAAGGGTCGGAGCTGAAGCCGGAACAGCCGGACCCAGAGGAATGGTATGTCCCAACCATAAAAGAGCAAATGACACACAAAACCCCCTGGATCCAATGCCCAAATCACGGCTCCGAGAGCTCAGATCTGACAAACTCGAGGCCATGGCCGGTGTCGAGGTTGGGGGAACCATCAGTGCCGACCCCCTGACTCTGGGGCTCCTCGGATTCAGGGACTCTGAAACCCGGAGATGGATCGGAGAAGGAGGTCTCGGGGCAAACATCGAAGCCAAACTCCCCGCTCCGGTGGAAGGGGGAGCCAGCAACACTCCCATTTGCAACTGAGTCTGTAAAAACTTTATCATCTAGTCCATGTCAGCCTCCGAGAGGCTTCTTGTCGATCTGGAGGACGCTACCGACACCGGCCGAGAGGGCCGATGCGAGGACGACCTCAAAGTAGGCTGAACCTCCTCCTCTGGTCCAGAGAAAATCTAGGGGAACAGAGCAGACGGGAAGATGGCTTAGGAGTCTTGTCCGGGATAGTGACACATTAACAGGAGGACCCGAAGGATCCGACTGGTCCGCTGGTCTCTTATGACCCCTATCTGTGTTTCTCTCTCTCTCTTTCTTTTTTTCTCTCTCCCTATGCTTCTCCTTCCTGGCCTCCTTGTCACCCTGTTTAGAAATGGGAGTGCGAGTCCCGGACAGGGGAGGAGTACCAGAAGCTGATACGGCCACAGCCATGGCTGTAGAGGAAGAAGAAGAAGCCCAGACAAATTTTACTTGGCCCTGTGATCCCGCAAGGCCCAAGGATTAAAAGCTGCACAAATTTTGCAGCTTGAAGAAAGGTGGGGAACCCCCAAACACACGATGCACAGTGTGTGGCCATCAGCCGGGGACAACTTAAGGCCACACTTTGTGCATTTGGAGAAAGTCGACTTTCGAGGGTCTGACATCTCGACCCCTACAGCAACAAAAATGCTAACTAAAGCCCTACCTAAACACACACACACACACACACACACACAGCAAAGGCAGGAAAAGGAGGTCTGACACACTAACAAATACAAAGTTTTACTACTATTTTTTTTTTTTTTTTGAACGGAAACCCTGGGGGAGGAAGAAAGGGAAGGTAAACACTATCCATGCACACTAAACTGACTTTGTACAGTTAAAGCTGGAAAAATCCTACTCTACCTGCCTGGAGCTCAGAGATCATGTCTTGGCAAAGCCGCGGCAAACAAAATCTGGGGGTTGGAAGGAGGTTGCAGTGTGGTATGGGTAAGTGGGAGGAGCTTGTAGCTCGGATCTTGGCTTGGAAAGCTGCTGGCTCGGATCCATGTCGGATCTGAAACACACAGGCTGATAACTACTTCAGATCAAATATACATATCTAAAAAGACGATAATAAACAACTAAAATAACTATTTACAATGGTGTCTACTATAAAACAAAGCTTTTTAAACAGAATAAGAAATGTAATAAGTGTAGCTGTTAGTTAATTAAAGTTAGTTTATCCAAGAGTGCTTTGAATTTCACCCATATATTATATGAAGAGGTGATTCCGGATTTTTTTGTCTCAGTTGTGATAAACTGAAGATGACAAACGTCAGTTGCCAAACGTACACATTCCTTCATAGTAGGAGTGTCTGATTCTTCCAGTCCTTGGTGAGGACTTTTCCTACTAATGTTAAGATACTCCATAAAAGTGGGTATTTTATTTTCATGACACAAGTGGGAATAGGTGTGTTAAATAAAATAAGAGATTTGGTCAGCATAAATTTATCATTAAAACAGACTGCAAGAGAGAATTCATATCATCCCGATATGCTTTACGTTTTATACAATTGTAAAACATATGGTTCCAGTCAGCTTTAACATTAAGTTTACATCCCCAGCATCATATGTGTTTATTATGGATTCACTTCAGAAGATCGAATTTCCGAAATCTCGAACTACAAATAACCGAAACCAAAAGCTCGAGTTTCGGAAACTCGAACTTCTGAAGGGAAACCATTAAAACAAAAACACAAGCTTGCTTTTGCAGGGGCTTCCCCTGCACTATGAGGGGCTGTGCCCCACACCCCTACTTAAATATACCAACTCCAAGATCGCACTACAGTGGGGAGATGGGAAATCTCCCGTCTTGCGCTGTATGCGGAAGCACAAAACGGGAGATTTCTTTACTTCCTGCCAACACCACGAAACAAAAAATACATTACGTACACACAAGGCATGCAACAATACTTGCCTCTGTGTGCACGTAATGTATTCAGGTAAGTAAAGTGTTATTTCGGAACACTACACACATTCGATTTATTAAAATCTCGATCATATGGTCTCGACCATATGCAAATCGAGATTTTAATAATTCGATTATGTGAAGTGTTCCCGTTTATTATACATCAATTCAACTTTATGTCATGTGATAAAGGTTCTATGTAAGAACTTCCAAGAGAATATCCTCCATCTTAGTGATGAAGTAGTTTGTTTTGAAGATTGAAATATTAGTTTTTTATCATATTCACTTGGGAAGTTATTATTAACAAGTCTAAAATAATCCCAATAACTTTCTCTGTGACATACTGTTGATTTCTTAAGTACCTCCTATATTTTTGATAGAAGTCCCTTTCCAATTATATTCTGGTGCATTAGAATAATGAGCAAATCAGTGAATGTGGGGCAAGAATTTCTAACAATTAGTTGCATTAGATTAACTTTAGGTTCAACTAATTGTCTACAATTTTGAATTTCTAACCACGTCTTTGTTTAACTCAAACTTATTAATGATATGGTCAACATTTTGCAACTTCCCATTGTCTAGTAATTGATACTAGTAGAACAGGTTTTTGCCTTTAAATGTAGTCATTGTTGTTAAATTAAATGTATTAATAATGTTGTGACTACAGGCAATTGGAAATGCAAGAAAATCCATGCTTTATATTCAAGGTTCCTGAAAATGAAAAATTTAAGGGATGTTATTATCACATTAATATAATCAGTGTTAACTGGTTTGTTGTTGTTTTCTATAAAATAGTATTTTACTAACCACTGACATTTATTAGTAGTTATTTTAGTATGACATGATTTTGTTAAATTATTGGATTTACACCAAATACCTCCCTGAATATTTCCATTTGGCATTACAACTGTTACTTAACCAAGAAATTATTGTCTTAACAATTGAGGATAATGAATACAATTCTAAACCTGGAAGACCAATACCATCAGATGTCCAATCTCTAATGCGATGGTTTAAAGCCAATCTAGGGTTATTAGGGAATCTCAGAAATCAAGAATTAGTCTCTTTTATAGTTTTGGGGGAGTGGGAAGGATAAAGTTTGCATTATACATACAATTTTAGGAAGGATAATAATTTTAATTAAGGAGAGTCTCTTTTCCATAGTGAAAAAATATTCCATTTATTAAGAGTTTGTTTTATGGAATTCAATCCTTTTGAAGACACCCAAAAAAAAATCTTTTCCATTTGCTCTAGTAAATCTTTTTGATTGATTCCTTTTGATAAAGAGAGATTATGCGGACTAACGCAGAAGACAACCTAACATGTCCGGCTATCACTAAAATTGGAGAGACCACACAGTTTTTCTGTAGATCCAGT